>NC_135236.1:314634319-314937349 GCF_051348905.1 Ranitomeya variabilis
CTGTGTTGTGTCAACCAGATGTTTCACTTCCTTTTCAGGTTGAGGTTGATGCTTCCGAGATTGGAGCGGGGGCGGTTTTGTCACAGAGAAGTTCTAATGGCTCGGTGATGAAGCCATGTGCATTCTTCTCTAGAAAATTCTCGCCCGCCGAGCGCAATTATGATGTGGGTAATCGGGAGCTTTTGGCCATGAAGTGGGCATTTGAGGAGTGGCGTCATTGGCTTGAGGGTGCTAAACATCGTGTGGTGGTCTTGACTGATCACAAGAATCTCATTTACCTTGAGTCTGCCAGGCGTTTGAATCCTAGACAGGCTCGTTGGTCGTTGTTTTTTTCTCGTTTCAATTTCGTGGTTTCATACCTGCCAGGTTCAAAGAATGTGAAGGCAGATGCTCTTTCTAGGAGTTTTGTGCCTGACTCTCCTGGAGACTCTGGGCCTACTGGTATCCTTAGGGATGGGGTAATATTGTCCGCCGTATCCCCAGACTTGCGACGTGCATTGCAGGAGTTTCAGGTGGATAAACCGGATCGTTGTCCGCCAGAAAGACTGTTTGTTCCGGATGATTGGACCAGCAGAGTCATCTCCGAGGTCCATTCTTCTGTGTTGGCTGGTCATCCTGGAATATTTGGTACTAGAGACTTGGTGGCCAGGTCTTTTTGGTGGCCTTCCTTGTCTAGGGATGTGCGTACCTTTGTGCAGTCTTGTGAAGTGTGTGCTCGAGCTAAGCCTTGCTGTTCTCGGGCCAGTGGGTTGTTGTTATCCTTGCCCATCCCGAAGAGGCCTTGGACGCACATTTCCATGGATTTTATTTCTGATCTCCCGGTTTCACAGAAAATGTCCGTTATCTGGGTTGTGTGTGACCGCTTTTCTAAGATGGTTCATTTGGTGCCCTTGCCTAAGTTGCCTTCCTCCTCTGAGTTGGTCCCTTTATTTTTTCAGAACGTGGTTCGTTTGCATGGGATTCCGGAGAATATCGTTTCTGACAGGGGATCCCAGTTTGTGTCTAGATTTTGGCGGACGTTTTGTGCCAAGATGGGCATTGATTTGTCTTTCTCGTCTGCATTCCATCCTCAGACGAATGGCCAGACGGAGCGAACTAATCAGACCTTGGAAACTTATTTGAGGTGTTTTGTTTCTGCTGATCAAGATGACTGGGTTGCTTTTTTGCCACTGGCCGAATTTGCTCTTAATAATCGGGCTAGTTCTGCCACGTTAGTCTCTCCTTTTTTTTGTAATTCGGGGTTTCATCCTCGTTTTTCCTCTGGTCAGGTGGAGTCTTCGGATTGTCCTGGAGTGGACGTGGTGGTGGACAGGCTACATCAGATTTGGAATCAGGTGGTGGACAATTTGAAGTTATCTCAGGAGAAGACTCAGCAGTTTGCTAATCGCCGTCGCCGCGTGGGTCCCCGACTTCTTGTTGGGGATTTGGTGTGGTTGTCTTCTCGTTTTGTCCCTATGAAGGTCTCTTCTCCTAAGTTCAAGCCTCGGTTCATCGGTCCTTATAGGATCTCAGAGATTCTTAACCCTGTATCTTTTCGTTTGGATCTCCCAGCATCGTTTGCTATTCATAATGTGTTCCATCGGTCGTTGTTGCGGAGGTATGAGGTGCCCGTTGTTCCTTCGGTTGAGCCTCCTGCTCCGGTGCTGGTGGAGGGAGAATTGGAGTATGTTGTTGAGAAGATCTTGGATTCTCGTGTTTCCAGACGCAAACTCCAGTATTTGGTTAAGTGGAAGGGTTATGGTCAGGAGGATAATTCCTGGGTGGTCGCCTCCGATGTTCATGCGACTGATTTGGTCCGCGCCTTCCATAGAGCTCACCCTGATCGCCCTGGGGGTTCTCGTGAGGGTTCGGTGACCCCTCCTCAAGGGGGGGTACTGTTGTGGATTCTGTTTGTGGGCTCCCTCTGGTGGTTACTGCTGGTACTGGGTGACTTTGGTGGGTTGCGGCCTTTGGTTTCCACCTGTCCATCAGAGGCTGGGTGGTTCCTATTTTACCTGGCCTTTCTGTCATTCCCTTGCCGGCTATCAATGTATTCAGATGTGCTCTGTTTGGTTCCTGCCTACCTGCTCCCAGATCTTTCAGGATAAGCTAAGTGCTGATTTTCAGTTGTTGGTTTTTTTGTCCAGCTTGCTTATTATGTCTCTATGCTAGCTGGTAGCTCTAGTGGACTGAGGTTCTCCCCATGTGCCATGAGTTGGCACATGGGTTCTTGTAATCTCAGGATGGTTTTTTGATTAGGGTTTTTTGCTGACCGCTCAGACCCCTTTTGTATCGTTCTGCTTTCTAGTTTACAGCGGGCCTCAATTTGCTGAACCTATATATATCATCTCTATGTGTGTGCCTTCCTCTCATTTCACCGTCAATACATGTGGGGGGCAACTATACCTTTTGGGGTTCATTCCTCTGGAGGCAAGTGAGGTCTTTATTTTCTCTGCAGTACTAGTTAGCTCTTAGGCTGGTGCGTGGTGTCTAGAACCAACGTAGGCACGCTCCCTGGCTATCTCTAGTTGCGTTTGTCAGGCGTAGGGCAGCGGTCAGCCCAGGTCCCATCACCCTAGAGCTCGTCCGATATTTTGTATTACTTTGCTTGTCCCTTGCTATCCCTAGCCATTGGGATTCATGACATCACTGTACCACAATATATATATACACATATATATTTTTTATTAAAAATCAACAAAATTAGCAATCTCAAAATCTTTGCAAAGGCCATTAAGGCTTTATTAAGGTTTATAATTTTTGTTCTCTCAGGAAGAGTTTATAGCATGGCTCCATATCATCAGAGGCAGGATTACAATGACAGGTAACACCTCTATACACACCTTATAACACATGATATGCCAATCACAATGACCTTTGTACAGGCTCATTAGATCTTCAATTCAAAAGATATAGTTGAGGCCTGACCATTGTGGCTATGTACATGTATTTTTTCCTGAAACCACAGGAATAAAGTCCCAGTGGCCTTTATGAAAATTGCAAAATGTATATTTAATTTTTCACACAGACTGTAAAAAAATTACTAGAAATGTAGAAAATACATATAACACAACCTGTTTCTGATCATGGCTTCCTATTAAGCTCAGGTTGACTACTCTGGTCACATTATTTGGCATGGTTATGGATAAGACATTATCATGCCAGAAGATAGTGGAAAGATGGGGACCAGCATTGAGATAAAGAGCAAAATGTAAAGTTTTAGAATTGGTGCAGAGCAGGGAGCTAAAGAAGAATGTTTGTTGGAAAGCTAATGCCAAGAAGTCCCCACGAATTGAATCTCCAAGATGAAACTATAGCCTAATGATGAGCTCTTCGGAGTTTTACCTTGTGCATACAATGCATGTTTTTAAACTGTTTATGAAAATTGAGGCAGGTCCATAGTTAATGTGTCCTTAAAGCATCCGGAGACGGCCATCCATCACACGCCATGAAAGGAATAGCTCTGTAAACTGCATTTATAGAAATGGCAGTGTTCCCTAGTTCCAAGATGAAATATGATACAATGAAAATGAAAGGGAATCTTAAGGTCGGACCCCTAAGGTTTTTCCTTTTAGAGTACAGGAAACGGGACTTGAAAATTATTATATTCAAATCATAACCAGGTGAGTATTCCTCAGAAATGAAAAGGTTAAATAATGAGAAGCTCTGTAGCATATGATATTTCCGAGCTCCTGTTAACAACTGCATTTCACATGCTGGAGGAACAACAGATCTCTTGGAAGGAGTTATGATTGAAAACAGAAACAATTGCTTATTATGTAGAAAGCATCTAATGGTAATTATATATTATTAGACATCATTTAGAGAAATGTTTACTGCAATGCTATGTACTAAGATGTCAGGAGCCCACAGCCAGGATGGCAAGATCAGTATCTCTGCATGGAACAAGTTCTTGTTCAAGCAAGTAATACAGTAAAGAAGTAGACGCAGCATGCAAGGAAGACAATAAATATTCTGCACAATTACTCACACTGTTTATACTAAGTGCCATTCTATAGTGTCCAAACTCATCATATATATATATATATATATACTGTATATATATATATATATATATACACACATATATAATGTACAGCCATTGTACCAAAGGCAAAATGGTTTCATTTAAAAAAATGTACAAAAACAATACACAAAGCCATGTATATAGATCTTGCATGCCAACACTCAGATCTATAATTTTTACACTGGTCTTGTCAATTCGTATAAGTTGTCATATATGAATACATGAGAAATAACACTCTTTCTGGTCATTATATAACTTGTATCCTAAATTTTACAGTTCTCTCTGAGCTGGTGGGTGGAGACTAGCGGCTATGATGCCTCCTGTAAGCAACACAAACAGAAACACAAGGATTCCTGCTCTTCTTTCATGAGGAAAAAGCAGCATTAGCAGCATAGAAAAGATTATACGGGAGTACTAAGCACTGTAGCTGTGAATCCAACACTGGAGTATGCAGAAACAGCTGCTCCATCTTCCTGTGTCGGCCAATGTCTGCTTGTCTTTCATTGTGTTCAAAGTTTACTCTTCATCCCCTCCCCTCTCTCCATAGAGGATAATAGGAGGAGTAATCTTACACCTAACTGTTCTGGCAGTCTGTCTTGCTTTGACCAAGAAAGATTGGAGTTTTTTTTATTATCAGAGGTGGGATTTTGAGTTCAGGGAGCAAAGGAGTGGAGAAGAAGCATCTGATAAATGGAGAAAGAAGGAAAAAAGCACATTTATCTGATAATATATGTTACATTTATTGGTTTGTTGAAATGGAAGCGACCAGACTGACTTGTATGTCAGACCTAATCAAAATCCATTATGTAATGGATATAATTGGTGTGCAAAAAAAGAAAAATGGGGCTATCAGGATAAAAAACTTGCAACAGTAGCTTAAAACTTGTGTTGTAATGTTTCCCATTGCTGCCAAAGCTTCCCATGCAAAGTTGAGTAATGTAACCCTGTTAGATTATAATATCCTTATGATACCTTTAAAGCTAATGACAGATCAATTCTTGACATACGGTAATTGTATTTCCTGCATTATTGATATTGTAAATTTCTAGAAAACTAATGCTCAGTACTTTTTCTCCAACTTCTTCGCTTTGTGTAACCATCTCTCAGCATGTGGAATGGGAAGAAGAGCTGTCACAGCTAACAAGTCAGCAGGCCGTCTATAATCCTGAAATGTAGGACTCTCTTGGAAGGACTTGTGTTGTTTTTCTTGTGATCACTTTACTGAATACACTTTAGTCAGCTGTGCATAGAAAAGCAAAGCAAATTGATTTTATGTACTGTACATTTTGCTCACATAGGTCTGTGGCACGCATAATTTCTTGATATGTTTTGACATAGTATGTGTTATTTTTAAAGCCAAAGTAAAATGGAGATTCTTCATAGAGACTTTCAGAAGAATTGCTGTTAAATCATTGGCAACATAAAATATAAAATATTAATTTCACCATTCCTATTAAAAAGTCAGAAAGTCTGATCAAAATAAACCCAGTAAGTAAAATAGAATGACACCTGGAAAATAAGGACGGGATCAAAATCTATTTGACTGCTGTAAAGCTATTAGGTCCATAATACAAATAAATATCTTAAAAAAAGGTAATTTATACACATACCTTGTAAAATCTCCCTTTGCCTCCTAAAGCAGAACACAGAGAATAAATAAAGTTAATAATTAAAATATACAATGGGAGGGTTGTTTCACAAGAGACATTTATGTTTAATAAAGCGGGTCCCATCTCTGGGACCTTCATATATATCGAGAACAGGGGAACCACTGATACCCCATTTTGGTGTGCCTGCTTTCTCCATTCATTGCCCTGGGAGTTCTGGATACAGGCAAGAACTTTTGGTACACTGTACTCGGAACTCCCACTGTAATGAATGGAAAGAGGAGGAACATGTGCCACCACCTCACCACTCACTGATGGTCAAATGTCAATCAGAGATGGGACTCATCCCTATCTTACAGACATACCCTGAATGTGTCTAATGAGACAATCCTTTTTTTCTCTTGATCACAAACTAATCCGAGAATCACAATTTCCGATACTTTGCCCAAGCATTTGGACAGTCAGATATATAAACTTTAGGGCCAGTTATGAAAGTCTCTGATGTGATCTAATAAATCAGCACCAACAGGGACTCCAATTTTGCTACTGTATATAATTTCTGAAAATTCTTACTTTTATAAATAAATATGTGGAGGGCTGGAAATCATAGGAAAACAGAGTGTTAGCACATTGCTAATGGCAGGCATGGAGAGCACAAACGTGCTGGGGAACTTCGTGAGTAGGAGACCTAGGGCTCATGCACACAATCAATTATCTCGGACGAGCAGTAGTACCTATGATATGATATTCTATTAACTGGGACGATATCCTGAGACACAAAAATACACCAAGAAAATGGGAGACATTTATTAGCATCCTGGATAGGACCTGTGCACAGTATATACCGTATGGGAATAAACATACTAGAAATAGGAGGAAACCAATATGGCTAAATAGAGCTGTAAGGGGCGCAATAAGGGACAAAAAGAAAGCATTTAGAGAATTAAAGGAAGTAGGTAGTGAGGAGGCATTAAATAAATACAGAAAATTAAATAAATTCTGTAAAAAGCAAATCAAGGCAGCAAAGATTGAGACAGAGAGACTCATTGCCAGAGAGAGCAAAAATAACCCCAAAATATTCTTTAACTATATAAATAGTAAGAAACTAAAAAATGACAGTGTTGGCCCCCTTAAAAATAGTCTGGGTGAATTGGTGGATGAGGATGAGGAAAAAGCCAATATGCTAAATGACTTTTTTTCATCAGTATTTACAAAAGAAAATCCCATGGCAGACAAAATGACTAGTGATAAAAATTCCCCATTAAATGTCACCTGCTTAACCCAGCAGGAAGTACAGCGGCGTCTAAAAATAACTAAAATTGATAAATCTCCAGGCCCGGATGGGATACACCCCCGAGTACTGCAGGAACTAAGTACAGTCATTGATAGACCATTATTTTTAATCTTTAAAGACTCCATAATAACAGGGTCTGTACCACAGGACTGGCGTATAGCAAATGTGGTGCCAATATTCAAAAAAGGGGCAAAAACTGAACTCGGTAATTATAGGCCAGTAAGCTTAACCTCTACTGTGGGTAAAATCCTGGAGGGCATTCTAAGGGATGCTATGCTGGAGTATCTGAAGAGGAATAACCTCATGACCCAGTATCAGCACGGGTTTACTAGGGACCGTTCATGTCAGACTAATTTGATCAGCTTCTATGAAGAGGCAAGTTCCGGACTGGACCAAGGGAACCCAGTGGACGTAGTATATATGGACTTTTCCAAAGCTTTTGATACGGTGCCACACAAAAGGTTGTTACATAAAATGAGAGTAATGGGGATAGGGGAAAATATGTGTAAGTGGGTTGAGAGCTGGCTCAGGGATAGGAAACAAAGGGTGGTTATTAATGGAGCACACTCGGACTGGGTCACGGTTAGCAGTGGGGTACCACAGGGGTCAGTATTGGGCCCTCTTCTTTTTAACATATTTATTAATGACCTTGTAGGGGGCATTCAGAGTAGAATTTCAATATTTGCAGATGACACTAAACTCTGCAGGGTAATCAATACAGGGGAGGACAATTTTATATTACAGGATGATTTATGTAAACTAGAAGCTTGGGCTGATAAATGGCAAATGAGCTTTAATGGGGATAAATGTAAGGTCATGCACTTGGGTAGAAGTAATAAGATGTATAACTATGTGCTTAATTCTAAAACTCTGGGCAAAACCGTCAATGAAAAAGACCTGGGTGTATGGGTGGATGACAAACTCATATTCAGTGGCCAGTGTCAGGCAGCTGCTACAAAGGCAAATAAAATAATGGGATGTATTAAAAGAGGCATAGATGCTCATGAGGAGAACATAATTTTACCTCTATACAAGTCACTAGTTCGACCACACTTAGAATACTGTGCACAGTTCTGGTCTCCGGTGTATAAGAAAGACATAGCTGAACTGGAGCGGGTGCAGAGAAGAGCGACCAAGGTTATTAGAGGACTGGGGGGTCTGCAATACCAAGATAGGTTATTACACTTGGGGCTATTTAGTTTGGAAAAACGAAGACTAAGGGGTGATCTTATTTTAATGTATAAATATATGAGGGGACAGTACAAAGACCTTTCTGGTGATCTTTTTAATCATAGACCTGAGACAGGGACAAGGGGGCATCCTCTACGTCTGGAGGAAAGAAGGTTTAAGCATAATAACAGACGCGGATTCTTTACTGTAAGAGCAGTGAGACTATGGAACTCTCTGCCGTATGATGTTGTAATGAGTGATTCATTAATTAAATTTAAGAGGGGATTGGATACCTTTCTGGAAAAGTATAATGTTACAGGGTATATACACTAGATTCCTTGATAAGGCGTTGATCCAGGGAACTAGTCTGATTGCCGTATGTGGAGTCGGGAAGGAATTTTTTTCCCCATGGTGGAGTTACTCTTTGCCACATGGGTTTTTTTTGCCTTCCCCTGGATCAACATGTTAGGGCATGTTAGGTTAGGCTATGGGTTGAACTAGATGGACTTACAGTCTTCCTTCAACCTTAATAACTATGTAACTATGTATAGGGCTGAGTGGTCTGAGAAAAAAAATCGGAGACATGTCGGATTTTGATCCATGTGTTGGATCAAAATTTGCAATACAAGTCCATGTGTGTGTGTAAAACAATGCACCGCACTGGGATGATATCCAAGTGTGGTCTGATTTTCACAGACACAGAATGGAGAAGGTGAAGAAACTTTTTTTCTATTCACTTCTGAGAAAAACTGATGCCACTCCAATCAAACTCTGATCAGAGTGTGACCAGAATAATCAGACTGTTTTTCTTGGATGGAGAGAAAACGGTTGTGTGACCCTGGCCTTAAAGAGGACTTATAAAGTAAATGAATTAATAAATTAAGTAAATTATTCATAAATTAATCATTGGAAAAGAACATAATAGGCACTAGATCAATAAATGAATGAACATTATTTTGCAGAATATTTTTCAAAACTATACCAAGAAGATAACACTCTTTCGAGATCGGTTCTCTATAGTTTATTGTTCAGGAAGCCCTTCTGCCTAAGGTTACTGACACAGGACACTTTCCCATGGCTGAAAGAGTTCTTGCTTAAAGAAAAGTAGAATTTCTGTGGAATGGTCTTAAAGAGGCCCCGTCCACCCATTAGAGAGCTTAGTGTTAGTTTTTAGTCTTATGATCTTTCAAACATTTACAATTAAGAGCAAGGGGGAGGGGGAGATGTCACTGCCACAACCCAAACTTAATGATGCAGAAAATCCATGCATGCCACAGGACTATTCAGCCTCAACTTCTGTGCCTGTTTAGCAGCTGGAGTGCCAGAGTAAGTTGCTAGGAAGATTTTAATCCCCGATCTATGACTATATATTATCTTTGTATCTCTTTGATTCCCATATTGTACAATGTCACATAGCAACACTGGATAGCAACAAATCATGAGCATTAATGACACTATTCAACAATGACCCTTGTGTTGTACAGCTCTACAGCCCTTTTTGACTCAGACCTTGTAAAAACAAGAATGTAGCTTGAGGTTTCTAGCCCCCAATTTAAAAAAAACATATATTTCTATAACAGGGCCCTCAACCATCCCAACCCATTTGCATCCTCTACAACGTAATCACGGTTACAAATAATTCCTGAGGCAAATAAGTGAATAACACAAAACTTGTCTTTTCTCATAAGAGAGGGAAGGATTGGTGACATTCTGCACAAGACTTACTTTCTCCACACTCAGCCAGTATATAATAATAATAATAATAATTTTATTTATATAGCGCCAACTTATTCCGCAGCGCTTTACAACTTATAGAGGGGACTTATACAGACAACAGACATTACAGCATAACAGAAATCACAGTTCAAAACAGATACCAGGAGGAATGAGGGCCCTGCTGCTCGCAAGCTTACAATCTATGAGGAAAAGGGGAGACACAAGAGGTGGATGGTAACAATTGCTTTAGTTATTTGGACCAGCCATAGTGTAAGGCTCGGGTGTTCATGTAAAGCTGCATGAACCAGTTAACTGCCTAAGTATGTAACAGTACAGACACAGAGGCTATTAACTGCATAAAGTGTATGAGAACATGATGGAGGAACGTGATTATGTTGTTGTTTTTTATTAATAGGCCACACAGGGATAATTAGGTTAATGCGTTGAGGCGGTAGGCCAATCTGAACAAATGAGTTTTTAGTGCACGCTTAAAACTGTGGGGATTGGGGATTAATCGTATTAACCTAGGTAGTGCATTCCAAAGAATCGGCGCCGCACGTGTAAAGTCTTGGAGACGGGAGTGGGAGGTTCTGATTATTGAGGATGCTAACCTGAGGTCATTAGCAGAGCGGAGGGCACGGGTAGGTTGGTAGACTGAGACCAGAGAGGAGATGTAGGGTGGTGCTGAGCCATGGAGTGCTTTGTGGATGAGGGTAGTAGTTTTGTACTGGATTCTGGATTGGATGGGTAGCCAGTGTAATGACTGGCACAAGGTAGAGGCATCGGTGTAACGGTTGGCGAGGAATATGATCCTGGCAGCAGCATTCAGGACAGATTGTATATGAATATATGAACAAATTGGACAAGTGATGATCATTCTAGAATAATTTGGACTACGCTTTATGCATACATATGTGATAGCTGTCAGGCAAAGACTAGTTTGGCCAACCTCTATTACGCTCAACACCTCCATAAACAAGCATGTTTGACCTCCTATATATAAAACCAAGCCTAAAGGTGTGCATACAGCTTGGATAGCTATTTCTACTGATTCCCCAGTTCACAGCCGAATGTGCATGGGTTCTGATTGGAGAGAGGGGAATAAATTGTTGCCAAACACCCCTGGCCACTATTTATTTTCTGAGATGTTAAAATGAACATCTGACCCTGAAGGAAAATCTATACAGCCCCATACATAGACAACCAGACCTACAGTCAGGACTTGAACCCAGCATCTTTTTGTGCACCAGACGGTAGCTCTTCCCTCTGAGCTATTCAGCTAGCTGGACAGTTCGTTGCTAATCCAGATACTAGTACCTGTGTTGTTTCTGATTGGCTCCACCCTGATTGAACACACTACTTAAACCTGGAATTGCACTTTTTTCCTTGTGAGATTATTGAGCTTCCATCCTTTAGCCAAGCTTCCTTTCACCTGCTCCTTCATTCCAAGATTATACTGCTGCTTCCGTGTACTGACCCCTGATTATTCCTGACTACACTATCTGCTGATCCTTTAATTACATTGCTTCTTCTGGGTACCGACCCTTGGTTCTTCCTAACTATGCTACCTGCCGATACCCCAATGTGGATGCAATACCACTACTCCAACCCAGGTCATTCCATAACACCTACCTAAATCGGTGGGTTCAGCTGATACTCATCATTTTTTTTATTGCCACATAATGGAGTCTGTCAGCACAGAAGTATTGTTCAAATCAAGCACCAGATTCATCAACGTTTGTGAGCTAAAATTCTGTTTAAAAAGCCGCCAATTTTTTGCAGCACAAGCAGAGTTGACCAACATTTTTTAGACATTTGGCATTTTCAAGTCAGTTTTACCAGCTTTGACAAAATAGGTGGGATGGGGGTCCAACGAGGGCTTGACATCAGAGATATATATACAGAAGCGGGCACCATAAAACAATATAAACAATTAATAATCAGTTAGGGGATCAGCCCAATGCATACTAAGATAAATCCAAGAAAACGAGAAAAAGAGGTATGCATACAGATAGGGATCACCATAACAAAATAATTTTATTTGAGTACAAACATAAAGACACAAGTATATGACCAAAAATATAAAAACATTTAAAAAGCCAAAATGGCTAAAGGAACCTGACCCAATATGGTCCTCCCCAATAGAATAAATAGAGGTACACCATCAGCCTCAGTAACAGATATCAACATTTTTGACAATCAAAGTATCAAATTGTTAGCACATGCAAATACATACTGAAAGTCAATTCACTAAGAAAAAACAGTTCAGTTGATGGTGTGCTGCCAGCCAAACTTAATTAGTAAAGAGCAATCTAAGATAAAGGATAATGAGTTAGGGCACCATGTAGATAAACATGGGCGATTGCCAGAAAAGACGCTCTATTTGAATAGTAGAGCCATTACCCAATATGGTTCCTGCTGAAGTGTGCTCAGGCAATGCTAGGCAGCCATATGACCTCCATAAATAAAGTACTGTGTGCAGCCTGGGGAGCAGGGACCCCACGCGTATCGACACTAAGCAGTGTCATCCTCAGGGGTGATATCAGGGGTGAGGGCTGGACATCACAGCTCATCTAATTCCTTATGCCAGAAATCTTACTCCAGTCCCTGACTGAAGATTTGTGGCCAGGTGCACGATGGAGGACACCACTTGTCAGATACTCGTCACTCCTAAAGAGGTATGTCATTCAATGAATCAAGAGAGTCTTACTCCAGCACACCTCCTCATTAAGACAACATGAAATTTGCCAGACATGATGAATCAGGGGCTTTGTGTCTGAATCTATTGCTGCATTTGCCAGAAATTACTCTTCATTCAAATATTCTGACGTAGTCTTTGATGCACCCTTGGTGTGGCCGAGTATTTAATGGCATCTTCTAGTGCACTTTCATACCTGCATGTTTTCCATCTGTTTTCACCTTGTAAAGTCATAGCTCTTAATCTCTTAATCAAGGAAAAGGGGGACAAGATAGATGGAAACCAAGGATGTGGGAAGGTGCATTGGACTACTAACATCACACCAAGGGTACACCAAGAACCTTATTAGCATTCTTAAATAAAGAACAATTTATTGTAAATGCAGCAACAAATTTGGATGCTAAAGGTAAAACTTTATGTCTATATCACCTACAAGGTGCTGTGCTCGGTTTGAAGAGTCATTTGTGCTGATAGATCCTCTGTAAGGCTGAAGTTTACATAATCACTAGGACTTGTATTTCACTAAGATTATGGAAGGATGACTCCTTAGCGCAGGATGATATATTAAGGTTGTATTTACACTGGTCGATCACAGCTGTTAACTGACTGATGATCAGTTACATGCAAGCCAATTGGTGGGCCATTTAATAGCCTGTTAGACAAGCCAACTGTACTATCATGATCACAGAATGCCTTATATGCATAGAATGTCATTGTTTACACAGGAAGCGTGCTGCTGAGAACGATGATGTTTAAGCTTGCGTAAAAATAATTTCACCTGCAAAGAATTGCTATTCTCATTCATTAGGTAGTCGTAGGCCTCTTTACTCAGAAAGCTACTGTACTCAGAAAGCTGTATTCCTCAGAATGTTTGTTCCTGATTGTCAGCATGTGTAGATGCAGCTTAAAGGAAATCTGTCAGCAGGATTTCACCCCAAAATATTTATATGCACATTTAGCTCTTTCAAAGACAAGTCCAGCAATATCTTTACATAGAAGGTCACTTAATTCCTTAGAAATTAGCATTTGAATTGATATGTAAATCAGGCTGAAGATCTGAAGCCTCTGTCACTCCAGCTCTATTCTCCACCCTGCACTGCCCCTTTCTGCTTGTCTGATGGCTCCTCTGCCTGAAGTCACACAGTATAGAGGCTCTCAGTCAAGCAGGAGAAGGTGGCTCTGGGTGGAAATAGAGCTGCAGAGACAGATGTTTCAGATTTTCAGCTTCATTTGCATATCACATTCAAATGCTAATTTCTCAGTAATGGAGGGATGAGCTGGTCATGCAAAGCTTTGTGGGTGTGAAATCCTGCTGACAGATTCACTTTAAGGTAATACACTAAAATAATTAGAAACTGTAAACTTAAAAATTTGAAGTTAAAAGAGGCAGATACATTTGTCCAATACATTGTGCTATGCTCAGTCACAATCGCTACTTCTTACTGTACATGACCATATAAATTCAATCGTATTCTGGAAATGGACTAGGGACATAGTGTGTACCCCTGTGGAATTCATCTACCACAGACTGAGAACTTAGTGACTAATACAAGAAACATAGCAGGTTTTTTCCACATCTTATGTTCATTTCTCTAATTTCACATCATGTATTTCTATGCGATAATCTTACAGTGCTGGAAATAAACCGACATTCTTGTAACATGGGCCTACAAATCCCTTTTCTGCTCTGAGTATAGAAAAATTATAATTCAAAACTAATGCATGCATTGGGAAGTGTCACCCACTGTGCCACGGTCTGGGCTTATCTACAAGGGGCATAGTTAACGGCTACCTGGTTTTTGCCTGAGCTCCTGATGGTGGTGGAGTTAAGGTACCGTCACACTCAGCAACTTTGCAACGAGAACGACAACGATCCGTGACGTTGCAGCGTCCTGGATAGCGATCTCGTTGTGTTTGACACTCAGCAGTGATCTGGATCCCGCTGTGATATCGCTGGTCGGAGCTAGAAGTCCAGAACTTTATTTCGTCGTCAGGTCGGCGTGTATCGTCGTGTTTGACAGCTAAAGCAATGATGTCAGCAATGTTTTACATGGAGCTAACAACCAGCGAGAACGATAAGTGAGTCGCCGTTACGTCACTGGATCACTCCTGCATCGTTCTGGAGCTGCTGTGTTTGACGTCTCTACAGCGACCAAAACAGCGACGCTCCAGCGATCGGCTCGTTGTCTATATCGCTGCAGCGTCGCTGAGTGTGATGGCACCTTTAGGCTTGAGCTGCAGGTAGCCACCAGGTACCTCTCCTAGGCAGTCCCCAGCACTGCAGCTGCTGACTCCAGGGGTCAGGATCACAGACACAGACATGAGCTTAGAGTCATTGACAGGACAGGATTTGGACTCTGTTCAGACAACACGCGTTCTGGGTCACTGGGCATAATGGACTCTGACTCAGAGTCACAGGCAAGACTGGATTCAGATACTGGAAAAGGCTCTGACAGTACAGACTCTGTAAAGCTAACCAGGACAGTCACTGGTGCTAGTTCAAGTACCTCTGGAACGGTTTCAGGTTTGGGTATCGCCGATGCTACTTCAAGTTCAGGTTCTGCCGATGCGACTTCAGGCTCAGCTACCGCCGGAGTGGCTTCAGGTTCAGATGCCACCAGAGTAGTGTCAGGCTCAGGGACCGCCGGAGTGGCTTTAGGTTCAGGTACTGCCGGAGCGGTGTCAGGTTCACAACCCACCAGAGCGGCTTCAGGTTCGGTACAGCTGGAGCGGTGTCATGCTTAGGTACCACCGGAGCGGCTTCAGGTTCTGGTACCACCGGAGTGGCTTCAGGCTTGGTTACTGTCGGAGTGGCTTCAGGTTCAAGGACCGCCAATGCGGTTTCAGGTTCAGGAACCACCGATGCGGTTTCAGGTTCAGGTACAACACGGTTATCAGGAAACAAATAAGGTTCAAACACCAACTAACTCAAGGACAGGGACCTGGCAAGAAACTAGTTGCTCAAAAACACATAAGGTATGGAAACTTCAAGGGTTGCTCAGGCCCCTCCCTACTGGGGAGCATGCCTTATATACTTGATGCCTTCTGGCTACTGACTGGGGGCATTTCCAAAGTGCGCATGCTGCCCCTTTAAGAATCAGGGAGCGCGCATGTGCACTATGCACTCTGTCGGGAGACCTGTGCAGTGTGCATAGGACCAGAGCAGAAGGAAGCTGATCAGGGAATAAAGATGCCACCTTACGGCTGAGGAGGCTAGTATGTTGGCGTCCCTGCTGTGAGGAGGAGCAAGGATGCCAGCATTAGCTTTTCGGGAAGTGAAGCCAGGACCTCTTCTTTATATCGTGAACTGGTACATCCAATTAAACTGAACCTGTTTCCTAGGAATCACCAACTGTGACCCTGAGATCTGTCTACACAACCACACAAAGTACAATTGATGTCTGACTGTGAACCAGAGTAAATTGTCTCAGACTGTCAGTAGCTAAGTATAGGCTGCTCACATTTAGTATTTACTTAATAATAGGTGTATGTGCCCGGAATACTCTTGGGGCAAACTCTGAAGGTATTTATAGGCCCCCATACACCCTGCATTCATCAAAGACTCCTTTCAGTAGACATTTGCTGGTCTGTGCAGCCATTTTGTTTTCAACTGTATAGAGAAGTGTAATCTGTCTCTTCCTATGTTTCCTATATACAAATACAAAAGAAAAATGTATATTGCATAACTCCCTATATTTTCGGGTGTTACCTCCAAATCCTCTGGTTTCTTCCCACAGAAAGACATACTGAAGGGGAAATTACATTGTAAGCCCCAATAAGGACTGTAATGGCAATGTTTGTAAAATGCTGCAGAATACGCTGGCGCTATATAAGCAAAGCATAATTAATACTGTGCATTATATGATTTTTTTCCCTTTACAAATGGAGTTAATGTATGAAGCTGTATTCCTACATGGTGGGATTTGTCAGAGGTATAGGTCACTAAATATTCCTGATGTATGCCTCCACCAGAATCACAAAACTGGATTCTAAGGCTCTGTGCACACTTGAGACTTTCGTTGGAGGTGTACTTTGGAAAGATTTTCAGAAATGTTCCTCCATTGAAAGGTTTTGACATGTCAGCATAGCACATTGACTCAAATTTTAAAAACTGCGTACCACACAGACAAGTAGAGTAAGCAAAGGCAGCTGCGCTTTCTGGTACATCTGAAAAAGCTATGTTGACAGACACTACCCAGACATAGGATACTAGGACTCTCTTTTGGCGTCCATTAGAAGAGCAGAGCCCTGTGGATGCACTAGGTGTACAAGGGTATGTTTCCACGTTCATGATTGCATCAGGATTTGGTCAGGATTTTATGCAGGTAAAATCCTGACCAAATCTGCACCTGAGGTCCCTGGCAGGTCACCTGCGTTGTTCATGTGTTGTTTGAGCATTGTAAGGACATGCTGCGTTCTGAAAAGATGCGCCACATGTCCGTTTATGCGGGTCTGCCGCCTGCGTGTTTTACCACATAGTGGAGACGGGATTTCATGAAATCCCCTCCACTATGCTGTAACATCTGGACGCTGCGTGTTTGGCGCTGCGGCTCTACGCAGCATCAAACACGCAGCGTTTCCTGAACGTGGAAACATACCCTAAGAGAGGAGCTTTCCTCAGTGCATACAGGATCTGCACAAAGCCTTACTAAAACAGAGAATTAAAATAAAGTTCTGTGCTGTCACATGGGGTTCATTAGATGTAGAAGAGACAGCCAAGATATCCTACACACATATGGATTCTGACAAACCAAAAAAACGGCAAACATTGCGCTCTTAATTGATATCACATTTTGCATTTGAAAGCATGTGGTGCGTATGATGTGGATGACAATACTGTAGATTTGATAATCTTATTTTCATTCCCCCATGTGAGAACCATCTGATAGACAGTGGAGAAAGCCTTCTTACCTGCAGGATGTATGCTGCCAGTTCAAAAACAACCTCGCTGTCAACATCTATCAATTCCTGCAAAATGCAAAGAGAAAAACATGTTGTGAATTTGCAGAGACCAGGCTGCTCCGAGCTGTATAATGTGGCGTGCAGAGCTGCACTCTTGTGGCTTCACATCAAAGGGCTGCATTACATTGTGACATGGAATGCGAAGAAAAGGGGGTTACACTAAACCTTACTTTTAACATCTAATCTGCCCAACGTAGGAACGGAGGCCGCGCAGGTATTCTCATTGCAATTAACAAAGATTAACAAACTTGGTAACCTGTTGTCCATCACGGCCATAATACCAAAGATGGAGCCATCAATTACACTGCACAAAGACACCAGCCGAAATTTACATAATCAAAGGGAAGCGATGGAAACCTGTCGAGTATGATGAATTCCCGTGCTCGTAGGGCTGTCAGTTATTCTCTATTTGTAGTTCCCAAATGTACCACGGGGAACCGAAACATTTATTGGCTAAAGTAAGGGATTTCCGGAGGCTGAGCCAACAGAAAAGGTATTCCTGGCACAGCAGAAATCTGACCCTTCATATCTAATCTACTGTGACTGCCAAACTGATTATTTATACACTCATTTATCTAATAGACAAAGCTATCAATGGCAGAAAATAGACTGATGGGAATGTAGGTGTGTGACGAAAACTACAATTGTATACAAAGAGATGTCAGGCAATGAAAAATAGATGTAGTATGGAAAAAGTCATCAGAAATAGTCGGAATTCCCAATGATTTATTGTTTAATTATTTTCCTTTTGCTTTATTAAATTTAACTATCCAGTTACCGTACTATAAATGATCGGGTCTCCTGCATAGGAATATAACACTAATCCAAAAGTGTTGCTCTAGTCCAGTGGTGTATATGGACACAGTGAGGAATATTATTTCTTCATTTTAATTTACTGTTGCTTCAATTTCACCATTATATTACACTGTGCTGCTTTGTCATCCTTCACATCAGTCTCCATCCCAAATGGAGCTCCTAACCTAATTTCCCTACATATACACAAATAACTTGAAATGTTTATGAAATGATGGATAAGGACTTGGCAGGGCTAGGATGTAAATGGCATTAAAAGCACTGATTTTCAATACTGGCTTGTTAACATTTTCAAGAAATTACAAAATGTGATAAATCTAGATTGTGTAGCTGTAACACAATGTCCGGTTTGACAATTGAGCAAACTCTGCAAAAGCTTTCATACATACTAAACACCAAAATGTATTTTTGTAATGCTATCCCAAATCTAAAGTGACGCTCAGGTTTGCATCCTAAACACTTAGCAAACTGTTAGGGCTCATTCACATGTCCGAGTTTTTCATACAAGTCCTTTCCGCGATTTTTGTGGTAACCACTCATACCTATGATATTATTTTGGGCTGTGCACATGTCTCATTTTTTCCTCGGACTGAGCGGTCCATAGAAACATTTGACACATGTCCAATTTTGATCCGAGAGTCGTCTAAAAATTGGCAATACAAGTCAATGGGTCCGTGAAAAAAAAAATCGAACTGCACTCAGATGACATCCAAGAACAGTTTAATTTTCACGCACTGTCAGAATGGAAACAGCAGAGAAACTTTTTATTTTTATTTTTCCACGTACGAGAATAAAACAGATGACCCTAGGACAACATTCTAGTTAAACTCTGTTTAAAGCCTGATCAGTATAATCAGTCCGTTTTTCTCATATGAAGAAAAACTTGTGAATGAGCCATTATAATCAGGGTGAGGCCTCATTCAGACGTCAGTTTTTTTGATATATGAGAAAAACTGATTTTGGTCAGAGTGTCAATAGAAGTTTGGTCAGAGTTTGCCTACTTAACAGTCAATGAAATTGAGAAAGCACACGGATGGCATCAGATCCAAGTGTTCTCCGATTTTTTTCACGGACCCATAGACTTTGATTGCAGAGTTTGATCAGACACATGGATCAAAATCGGACTTGTCTCTGTGATTTTGTATGAACCACAAAAAAATCACTGACAAAGAACAGCCCCTTGGACTATCACAGGTATATCACAGGACTATCACTGTGTTTCGCACATATGCTCTCTGAAAAACTGAAAAGTGAATGAGCCCTAACTTTTCATTAAAAGCTGCTACAGGAAAATTCAATGAAGTAAAGCTCTGGTTTAATCACCAACACATAGGTTTAAGGAAAATACATTTCACATAAATCCTACTGAAATATGTATGTGACTTTCAGTAAAGTCTTCTGTGAGGTTCCCTCTTTTCACGTAGTGCATTGTACTTTGAAGAGGTGATCAGTGAACTCTGAGAACTCAAACATGAATGTCTTTGCATCCAAAATATGGAGTTCCCATGAATAGCTGCAGGCAGCCACTAATGACATTCCGTCACCATTCCCCTCCTACAATCCCATTCCCTTTTCTCTCATCAGCTCTGCAAGTCATGGAAGCTGCTTCCCAGAGAAGGACAATCAGAGCTCTGTTCTTTCATGGTCCTGATTTAATTAACAACTTCTTGTGCTATTATAAGCCTCTTATTTAAAAATCTCAGAGTCAAACCTGCACCTTCCCATCAAGGTCAATGGTGTTTGGTCACTGGTGGCAATCTCCTAAGCTCAGCTGCAGCTTTTCATACTCTGATCCTGACAGAATCATTAGGGTACGGGCACAAAGAAAATATATCCATAATGTATTCAATATTAATGCTGCTATATACCTGCAGAATGGAGCTTTGGGAATAATCTCAACTTTATGTAGGTTTAACTCAGACATTCTTAGTCCTGCTTCACATAAATCTTCTGCGTCAGATCATATCGAATGGCAAAGCTAAGGCAAAACTGCTTATTTACAGCTCTACTCCCAGGTGCTAGTCTGGGGCTGGATGAAACTGTTCCTTCCATGAAGTGTGATCTGGCCACCAGACTTGTGCAACTGGTAATGGGTAAGGAGATGCACACTTTGTCCACATTCCCCCTTGAAAAACATGTGAACGGTTGTATTGTGTAATGTGAAATGTAATGCACGTTAATGATGTTAGTATTGTGAATTGCTTGACAGTAAGGAGAGCTAGAGTTAATGGTTATGATTAGCCCAGAATGGGAGGGGCTAAGCTTAAAGAACAAAGACAAATTCCTGTGAGGAGGGCAGAAATGGCCCGGTGTGCCCGGTGTGAGAGGAGACCCGGAGAAGGGGATAGCGTGATCTGGAGCAGAAACGAAGAAGAGTGACTGAGAGACAGAGTGATTTACCAGAGATGGGTCCTGGGAAAGTACGACTAGTAGTAGGGCCTAGAGTTTATAACTCAGAGAGGTAAAGGGCCTAAATGGGACAAAGTACATAAGACAAAGAGAGTGCCCTGGGTGGAAGTCACTGAATTGTGAAACATCTGGTCTTGGCAAACTAGCATTATCAGTTACATGCGGCCTGCACAGGCATATCGCCTTCACAGCACAAATACGCACACCCAGCAAGAACCTCCTTTTCATTTAACATGCTGGGACATCTCGCAGCACGTTGAACAGAGTGATACGAGGAAGACTTATGTTACAAGGAAGATGGTGAAGGTTACGCAGTCTAATATGGCACAGAGCATGGACTTCATAAAGACTGTTAGTGGAGCAGAACAAAAAAAGTCCCACTCATTGTTGGCGTAGAAGGAACTAAAGGGTGTGAAGAGATGTCAAGTCCTGCAGAGGTTACTCTTACTAGAAGTGCCTCCCTACTGGAGGTAGTTTCGGAACTGGAAGTGTCAGCCTACAGCGAGGAGAAGTCACTGTAGTAAGACAAAGTGGAAGGAGGATGACTGCCCAGAAAGGTGTGACTTAAGAAATCAGGCAGAGGAGATAAAGAAACGGGATGGTGAGTCAGAGAGAATCCCATCAAATAAAAGGTAAAGCCTTTACGTAGGATGCTGAAGTGAGAGGGATGGTGTTATTTGTTGGTTGGAAGTCGAGGAGAGTACAGGGCAATACGGCGATTTAGTGGCAAATGATAATGGCAGATTGGGAGCATCTGTCGAAGATCGGGCGAGGACAGTTACACTACTTGATGGCGATGATGGAGGAAGTAATGAGTCTGGGTGGCCTGATGAAATAGACGGAGGTCGGATGTGAGCAGGAGTCTGCACCTCTGACTGTGGCCTGGTTCATGGCCGGTGGAAGGGCCAAGTGCCTGGAGGACTTACAGGCCCAGACGATGGTGGGTTCCCTGCTGACCCTGCAAGTTGTCTTCACCCCTGAGTGACAATCCCCTACCACAAGGCACGACATGATCTGGGACAAAAAGAGGAAGGGAAAGTACAAAGGAAGGAGAAAAGTCATCTCCGAGTTCCCAAGAGAAAGAAAAAGTGTGGTGAAGGAAAATGGAGTTGGAGACTGAAGCAGGGCTTGTTGTGCGTGTTGCACCTGATAAATGGGAAAGTTCTAGATTCCTGAAGGCCACAGTTCATTGGGTCTAGCACTCAAATATATCCAGGACTGCCGCACCTTAAAGGCAGTGTATGGCCAAAGTGTGTTCCCCCCACTAGTTATGGAAGTCGTCCTTAAGGGACTGTGTGTGTTTCTGTCGTGTTGGTGTCTTGCAGGTCCTGGATGGCATAGGACAGCCATTAATAAAGAAGGGGGAAATGTAAGGAGATGAACATTCTGCTCCAGTTCCCCCTTGAAAACCATGAACATGTGAATGATTGTATTGTAAAATGAGAAATGTGATTTGCATTACTGATGCTAGTGTTGTAAATTGCTTGACAGTAGAGAGACATAGTTAATGTTAGGATTAGGCAAGAGTGGGAGGGGCTAAGCTGAAGGAACAGAGACAGATTACTGTGAGGAAAGCAGAAAGGGGCCCAGAGTGCATAGAGAACAGACCTAAGGTCTAGTGTAAGCAGTGCCGCATTTTATGGGTGTCCCTATTATTGAGAGGACACGGGCAGAAAGCAATAGCATGATCTGGATCAGAAATTAGGAAAAGTGACTGAGTGATTTATTGGAGATGGATCCTGGGAGAGGACGCCTAGCAGTAAGGTCTAGAGTTTATAACTCAGAGAGGTAACAGGCCTAAATGGGACAGAGTATTTAAGATGAAGAGAGTGCCTTGGGCAGGAGTTCCAGAGCGTCAGAGACAGAAGAGGTAAGTATTGGCCATACTGGCAAAGTAGCTCCCCAAAGGGGAAAAGGAAGCAAAACCATGGGTCGAACATAGGACACTTACAAACTGGACGGTAGTATGGAGTGGGGCTGTGGTGAAGTGAATGGATAGACAATAAGAGTAAAGAGGCAGGAATTGAAACTGTGTGGAAAATGCCCCATATTGTGAAGGTAACGTTCATAAAATTGTGTACTTGCTATCTACTGTACATAATCCCTAACAAGTTCCTGTTTAGTAAAAAGTTGATTTTTGAATAGTGGTCTTCTTCATTGAACTGTGAAACATCTGGTTCTGGCCAACTAGCATCATTGGTTACATGCAGCCTGCTGGATGTAGCGCCCTTGCCCTCTCAGCACAAGTCCACATACCCAGCCATGACCCCCATTTTCATGTAGCATGCCAGGGTGTAAGAGATGAGTACCTCGCACATTGCTGTCACCTAGCACGTTACAGATGCACCAGGCAGTTGCAAATTATCCCATTGGTACTAACATCTGGGAGTTTCAAGAACTGATACTAATATTGGCTGAGCTGTCTGATATGAATGGGTTCAGATAATGGTCTAATGTGTGTGGGGCCACTGGCCAACTGATGGGGAGGAGGTGTCAATCAGCATGTCCAATATTAGACTGCCGATTGCAGTATGCTCCCAGAGATAAGCCACCGCTCAACTCAGAGAACACAGAGGTGCTCAGCCAGACAAATGCCCTTGTACAAGGAAGAGTCGACTGAGATAGCTGTTGATCGGACAATAGGCTGAAGCATTGTTCCTCCGACAACGATCTGGGTCCATACGACTGTATGAATTTATGTATCCCAACTTATATCACAATTGCACATATGGAGTGCCCCCATGCCTTAGAAACTGAAGCATAATAATGAATTTTTAGATAAATAGCAATGTGTAAAAAAAATGCTCACAAGAACAAAAATTCAGAAACTGTGTGCCTACAATGGAAGCTCACCTGTCAGACTACTATTGAAAAGTGCTCAAATGGCAATCACCTAGCATGATACTACTAAGGATATGAGCTTCTGTTAGGGTATATTCACACGAAGGTATTTTCACACGAGGCACATATTGCAGAAATTTCTGTTACTGTTCCATTAATATGAATGGGTTTTACAGAAATCCATGTCCAAATCTTGGTCATTACTAGGGGCTCGTTCTCATTGCATATTATGATCAATGTATGCTGTATCCTTAGCTCCTCATTTATCTGTTCCACAAACTAGTTTGCAGACAGGTACTTATAGCCACAGGGGAACATAGAGAGGGTAGCCCTTAGTCTAAAGAATTAGATTATTAGTTGCATATGCTCATTAGCGGATTACTAGGGTGGGCTTACTGGCAGTATATAATTTTCTATGTGAAAAAATAACAGTCTTAACAAAGTATCAGCGCAGTAAGAAACAGACACAATGCATAGTTCCTAATAATGCGCCCTATTGACAGCTCCGAGTCAGGAAGCTGCTTATCTCTACCAAGCAACATTATGTGCTAAAACAATAGTGTTTAGTCAACAGGAATGTCATTTTCTATAGACCTCGGCTAAAACACTACCCACTCTTGGCAAGAAATCTCTGGCATATTTGTAATTGTTAGAACCAACTGCTGAGATTCTGCTGTGACCTTGTCCTCTTTGTGTTAGAAAGTACTCTACACACTCCCTGAGGAACACCCTGCCCTGAATACTCGTGGTGATAAGTGCTGCAGAGAAGCACAGACAACGTTTTTTCATCTTACATGTCAGAGCCAAGAGAATCTTTATGAGAACAAATGCCGGAAGAGTCCTCGACTTTCTAGTTACTGTGTTATGGCCATTTCTTTTTAATTGCATATTATCTGCCTTTTAAGGAAGATTATTCATCAAACTCAGTAGACATGCATGTTATATGACCTTAAGGTACCTTCACACTGAACAACTTAACAACGATATCGCTAGCGATCCGTGACGTTGCAGCGACCTGGATAGCGATATCGTTGTGTTTGACACGCAGCAGCGATCAGGATCCTGCTGTGACATCGTTGGTCGGAGCTAGAAGGCCAGCACCTTATTTCGTCGCTGGATCTCCCGCAGACATCGCTGAGTCGGCGTGTGTGATGCGGATTCAGCGATGTCTTCACTGGTAACCAGGGTAAACATCGGGTTACTAAGCGCAGGGCCGCGCTTAGTAACCCGATATTTACCCTGGTTACCAGTGTAAATGTAAAAAAACCCAAACACTGCATACTTACATTCCGGTGTCTGTCGGGTCCCCCGGCGTTCTGCTTCCCTGCACTGTGTCAGCGCCGGCTGGCCGTAAAGCAGGGCACAGCGGTGACGTCACCGCTCTGCTTTACGGCTGGCGCTTACAGTGCAGGGAAGCAGAACGCCGGGGGACCCGACAAACACTGGAATGTAAGTATGTAGTGTTTGTTTTTTTTACATTTACACTGGTAACCAGGGTAAACATCGGGTTACTAAGCGCGGCCCTGCGCTTAGTAACCCGATGTTTACACTGGTTACCCGGGGACTTTGGCATCGTTGGTCGCTGGAGAGCTGTCTGTGTGACAGCTCTCCAGCGACCACACAGCGACGCTGCAGCGATCGGCATCGTTGTCTAGATCGCTGCAGCGTCGCTAAATGTGACGGTACCTTAAGTCTATATAATGGGATGGACCACAGTATGGTAAAATCCAGCTGCGAGATAAAGGAGTTGTCCACCCCTGGTGATATCTTCAGCAAGCACTGCAGCTTGCTGGATCCTTATGGTATGTAATGCACACTAATTTAGGTCGTCAGATGACTGCAAGTATGAGATTTGCATAGATAGATAGAGACAAATATGTCAGTGAGATATATAATCGGTGCTTTGTGTGTGCAGTTTTCTGTACTTGTATTTAGCTTAGAAATAAAAAAAAAAATGGCTTGGTGTTCCCCTTACTTTGATTAACCAGCTAAGAGAAAGCAGACAGCTGAGAGCTGCTCTTAATATTCTGGGAATGGGCAATAAACATGGAGCTTCCCAGGCTATTAATATCAACTCAGCTGTCTACTTAGTCTTTTCTAGCTAGTGCAGTCCTGCCTATTTTTAATAACCAGCAAAGGCTAAGCAGATAGCTGGGAGCTGATATTAATAGCCTGGGAAGGGGACATGGATATTGGCCCCTTCCCAGTCAAATAATACCAGCCCTCAGCTGCCACAGAAATGGTGCATCCACAAGATGCACCAATTATAGCGCTTTGCCTCTGCTCTTCCCGCTTGTCCTGGTGTGTTGGCAATCAGGGTAATGGTTTTGGGGTTGATGTCAGCTTTGTAATTTCAGCTAACATCTAACCCAGGGGGTTATAATGGAGAGGCATCTATAAGATATCCTACTACTAACCCAGTAAGTTTAAAGCAAAAAACACACCCAGACAATAATGATGTATTTGTAAAAATCACTCCATGCCGCTGTGTAATCCATTTATTAACTTTAAAAAGTCAAATATTCCAAAAGGGGAATCCATCCCACGTCACATGATGATCTCCAACTCTGCGACTGCTAAGCATGCCAATCTGAACACACTGACAGTAGTGTGAGAACGTGTCCGCAGTGACGAGCGGTGATGTCAGTAGGTGACCGGAGTTCATCGGCTATGAACTGTGTTAACCTTACTGATGTCGCTGCTCGCAGCGTGAGAAATTTCTCAGACTATGAAGACTAGCTCTCAGCTGTCTACTTTCCCTACGCTGACTAATGAAAATAAGAGGGACCACATGCCATTTTTTCTTTTATTTATTTATTAGCTAAATACATGTGCAGAAAACTACACACACACTGCCCTGTACATCTCACTGACATCTTTCTATCTATATACAGTATCTATTCTATCTATTCTATTCTGACGGTTCACGCTATGAATTTACTGTACTCGGCTGATGAAATATCGGGTTTCCTATGAGATGGGTGCATAAAAATTGGATGGCACACATGATCCGCGTGCCGTGTGATTTTTTTTCACCCATTGACTTGAATTGATGAGTCTTGTCTGATATATGTGGCCACTCGCAGCACGCTTCAATTTTTTACTCTGATCCAAGCTGAGAAAAAAAATCGCAGATGAGCAGGGAATCATAGAATAGTATTAGTCAGAGTGTAATCTGATTTTTCATCAGCTTGCACTTGTCCAATTTATACGCTAATGAGTATGAACCCTAAGGCCATGTTCACACTTTGCGGTTTTTACTGCGGATCTGCGGCGATTTTGATGCTGCGGGTCCGCAGCAGTTTCCATTGCGTTTACATTAACATGTAAACCCTATGGAAACCGCAAACATGCTGCGGGAAAAAACATGCAGAAACGCAGCGGTTTACAACCCGCAGCATGTCACTTCTTTGTGCAGAATCGCTGCGATTCTGCACCCATAGGAATCAAAATGAACAAGGCCTGCACCCACAACAAATAAAGGCACGGTGCATAGGTGAAGGTAAAGTGCCAATGACAATTAGAAATCATACGAGAAAAGAGCACCATAGATACCAATAATGATAAAAATGCAAAAGTTTATTAGAAATAAGGAAAAATAAAAACAAAAGGATACAGCAAAGTATAGCAGGGATGTGACAAGGTAAGCCAAAAGTAGATGGCACCACAGGCAAGAACAGAACCAATCAGTTATGTATAAAGAGTGCAATATACATGCTCAAGAATAATTTACCAATGATTGTGCAAAAAAGCATAAACAGCAAATAAAATACAGAGGGGCTGTATACCACCCATGCAGATTGAGCAAGAAAGCAATAAAGTGACTGAGTGCTAAGAGTAATTTACCTGAAAGGACTCTGGAGCTCTGAGGTGCCACCGTCCCCAACGCGTGTTTCGGCGCTTAAGCCTTCTTCCATAGGAATGCATTGAACCGCTTACTTCCCGCATGGGGCTGTGCCCACGTTGCGGGAAGTAAGCGGATAATGTGCGGGTGGTACCCGGGGTGGAGGAGAGGAGACTCTCCTCCAGGCCCTGGGAACCATATTTGGGGTAAAAAAAAGAATTAAAATAAAAAATCATATTATACTCACCTCTCAGCGCTGCACGCGGCCGGCCGGTCAGAGTTGCTGTGCGAACAGGACCTGCGGTGACGTTGCGGTCACATGACCGTGACGTCGCGGTCACATGACCATGACGTCACGAAGGGTCCTTCTCGCACAGCATCTTTGGAACCGGAGCGCCGGGTGCAGCGCCGAGGAGATCGAGACGTCATAGGGTGGGTATATAAACTTTTTTTTTTATTTTAACATTACTATTGATGCTGCATATTGCTGCATATGCGGCATCAATAGTATAGGAGTAATCCCGCAGCGGAAACCGCGGAACAAACCGCGATAAATCTGCAGGGATAACTGCAGCGGTTTTGCCCTGCAGATTTATCAAATCCGCTGCGGGAGAACCCGCAGAGGTCACCCGCAAAGTGTGAACATGGCCTTAGGCTACGGCCACACTAGCAGTATTTGGTCAGTATTTTACATCAGTATTTGTAAGCCAAAACCAGGAGTGGGAGATAAATACAGAAGTGGTGCATATGTTTCTATTATACTTTTCCTCTATTTGTTCCACTCCTGGTTTTGGCTTACAAACACTGAGGTAAAATACTGACCAAATACTGCTAGTGTGATGGCAGCCTTACTTTGTATGTCAGACCACCCTTGTCAGTTGTTCAGCAGTCTGCACTCACATATGGTGATGCAGACTTTTAGTCTCAGTTTTTATAAGTAAATCCAGATCCTATAGCGTAGGGCAAATAAGCAATTTACTTCAATGCTTGGTTTAAGTGTTTTTGAGAAAAGAAAGTAAAACATTTGAGCAGAACTTCATCATACTATGCCTAACTGGGAGATACTGTTCTTACATATTTGTCCATATTATGATACAAAAATCTTTGTTATCGGAATTGTAGTCTTTATATTCTCATTTACCTAAAAAAATCCAACAACACACAGACTTAGATTTACATGCTTGGGTCTTTTATTTTTTCCATCCAACTGCTACAACTTAATTTGAGTGTTAATGTAATCCATGTAATCAGGGGCTGGCTGGCAATTTTCAGCCTGGGAGGCAATCACAAGGCAGTGGCCCTCGAGTTGCAGTGGCCCTCCTTTTCCCTGCTTATATCTGGCCACTGCATTAAAGTAGCAGGGATAACAGGCTTTAAAAACAGGCTGGTACACAGATATGGGAACTGAATGGAGCTTGCTGCATAGATATGGGAGCAGAATCGAGCTTACTCCAGAGATATGGGAACAGAACGGAGCTTACTACACAGATATGGGAGCAGAACCGAACTTACTAGATTCAGAAATATGGGAGCCAAACCGAACTTACTGCAAAGATATGGGAGCAGAACCGAGCTTACTACAGAGATATGGGAGCAGAACCGAGCTTACTAGATTCAGAGATATGGGAGCCGAACCGAACTTACTAGATTCAGAGATATGGGAGCCGAACCGAGCTTACTGCAAAGATATGGGAGCAGAACCGAGCTTACTACAGAGATATGGGAGCAGAACCGAGCTAACAGCAAGGATATGGGAGCAGAACCAAGCTTACTGCAGAGATATGGGAGGAGAACGGGGCTTACTACAGAGATATGGCAGCAGAAACAAGCTTACTACAGAGATAAGGGAGCAGAACCAAGCTTTCTACAGAAATAGAAGAACAGAACCGAGCTTACTACAGAGATATGGGAGCAGAAACGAGCTTACTACAGAGATATGGGAACAGAACCGAGCTTACTACAGAGATATGGACGCAGAACCGAGCTTACTGCAAAGATATGGGAGCAGAACCAAGCTTACTACAGAGATATGGGAGCAGAACCGAGCTTAGTGCAGAGAAATGGGAGCAGAACCGAGCTTACTGCAGAGATATGGGAACAGAATCAACCTTACTACAGAGATATGGGAGCAGAACCAAACTTACTACAGAGATATGGGAGCAGAACCTAGCATACTACAGAGATAAGGGAGCAGAACCGAGCTTACTACAGAGATAAGGGAGCAGAACCGAGCTTAATAAGTCTACTACATGGAACCAAGTCTGCTACATAGAAACTGGAGCAGAAATGAGATTACGACATACATACAGTACCATAATCTAGATTACTACATTGATAGAGTACCAGAACCAAGCTTACTGCTTAGATATGGTGCCATAACGGAGCTTACTTACAAACATACACACAACAATACAGCTACACAGTGCCTAGTACTATCACCACTACACAGAGAATACATAACATTATAATATCACCATTACCTCTACATGAAACTACATTCTATACAAAGACCAATGATGCCACCATACACTCCCTGACAGAAGTTGTGTCGCTTATCCATGTTATGTAAATAAAAGCTTATAACCTGATGTTAAATTCATCCATTGGTTGTATAAGTTATTCTTTTGAAAGCTGGAACCCTCCAAAATGTGATTTAGGTTAAGAAAATAAATTGTTATCAAAGCAGAAATATTGATCAGTTAATGGACACAGAATGGTCAGATTTTGGCAAGACAAAATTTTTGTTGCCCGCAGACAAATAATTAACTTAAAATACAAATATATGTTGCATAACATTGGTGAATGAAGTTGTGGTGCTCATCTAGATTCTTTGGTTTTGTCTTCCAAGCTTCCTCTTTCATCCTTCCCCAAACATGCTCAATGATGTTCATGTCTGGTGACTGGGCTGGCCAGTCCTTGAGCACCTTGGTCTTTTTTGCCTGGAGGGACTTTGTTGTAGAGATGGATGTATGAGATGGAGCACCATCCTGCTGCAGAATTTGACCTCTTTTATGATTTGGAATATAAGCGGTAGCTAATACTTCTTGATATTTTAGGCTATTGATATTGCCTTCCACCTTGCAAATGTTTCGCACACCCCCATACTGAATGTAACCCCAGACCATGATCTTTCAACCACCAAATTTAACTGTCTTCTGGGTGTATTTTGGATCCATACTGGCTCCAGTAGGTCTCCTGCAGTGTTTGTGGCAGCTGTGGTGTAATTCTACTGAAGAGAAATCCATCTTCTGCCACTTTTCCAGTGTCCATCTATTTAGCAGGCTGTGGGAGTTTGCAAATGCCACACGGTTTTTTATTTGCCTTTTGTTAGTGCTGGCTTCTGGGCACTGATTCGACCATGGAGGCCATTTTGAGACAGAATCCTACAAACTGTTCTAGTTGACACAGGTAAAGGTTTAGGTGTGCACTCAGCCTTAATATGGCGAGGTGCTGGTGTAACGGACCAATGGCCCAGAATAACAGTAAAAGTTAAATTCACTGCACTCTCTCTAGGTTTCTTATGCAATGTCTGGTATAAATGTATTATACATAAACTGGGAGCGTAACAGAATATTACAGCATCTGTGATTTTTTATATACGTTTCGGCTCAACCAGAGCCTTTGTCATGTAATCGCTTGTTCCAGCTAAGATAGTGATATACAGAGAAGGCGGAAAGTCCCAGGGGTGCAATATAAGCTCTATTGTAATCTAAATGTCCGCCTATGGAAGATTCTGTCCAGTAGTGTGGACCTGCAGTGTCTGTTATGACAAGCGGCGCTCCCGCGCCTTGCTAACGATCGGCGTGTCACGTGCGGTGAATTTAACTTTTACTAGTTGACACAGGGACTTGAGGTGACCAGACCTTTTGGAGCTCTGCTGCTGTGGAAGAGGGGCTTGCTTTGGATTTTCTAACCAACAAACATTCCTCCTGAGCAGTTGTCTTGTGGGGTCTGCCGGACCTGGGCTAGTCAAACACATCTCCAGTCTCTTCAAATTTTTTTTTAATTCTTTGTACTTGACGCTGAGACACATTAAAGGTGCCCGCCACCTTTGCAGTGGATCTGGTCTTTAGCCTCTTGATAATCCAGGCTTTGGTTGCAGGGTGGATTTTTGGCATGTTGGCAAGAGCTCAAGTTGCAGTTCAAGTGAAGGTCTGGGGTGCTGGGTTTCTTTTTATACACACACACTAAATAACCGATCATTTACTGAGCACAGGTAAGGATGTAAACTAGGATTGGGTGCATTATATGACCAGGTGACAAAACTTTTGTCTTGCTAAAATCTGACCATTCTGTGTCCATTAACTGATCAATATTTCTGCATTGATGTCAATTTATTTTCTTAACCTAAACCACATTTTGGAAGGTTTCAGCTTTCAAAAGAATAATTTATACAACCAATGGATGAATTTAACATCAGGTTATAAGCTTTTATTTACATAACATGGATAAGCGACATTACTTGTCAGGGAGTGTACAACTTTTACTACTTGTATACTACAATACTGATCATTAATTTTAAAAAAGCACAACACTAAGTGCCATTGTATACAGGAACTCTATTTACGGTCAGTGTAAAGATACTACAGTGATCACTGGTGACATTATACACAGGAGATCTGTATAAGGTGTCAGTGTACAGGTAATACAGTGATCACCACTGCCAGTGACATTATACATAGGAGCTTTGTATATAGTATACATTGTATAGTGTCAGTGTACAGGTAATACACTGACTCACTAGTGACGTCTCTAGCTGAAGTCCTTCATCTTTGCTTTTCATTTTCATCCAGCACAGACTGCCATCACTTCTTCCAGCCAGGACTCGTCTCTGCATAAAATAACAGTTACCTAGAGCACGGCTTCCAGACCACATTCCCCACTTTTTCCCTTTCTTCTACACCATGTTCCAAATTATTATGCAAATTATATTTTTCTCGGATTTTCCTAAATGGTCTGTGCAAATGACAGTCAGTCTAATAAAAGTCATCACCCGTTAGATTATACATCGAATTTTATTGGAGAAACCTCCCAATGATAACAGTATAATCTCCAAAATGAATAAAAACTCAAAATGCACTGTTCCAAATTATTAGGCACAGTAGAATTTCTAAACATTTGATCTGTTTTAAAGAACTGAAAATGCTCATTTGTGGAATTTACAGCATTAGGAGGTCACATTCACTGAACAAAAAAGATATTTAACTCCAAAACATCCTAACAGGCCAAGTCACATGTTACCATAGGAACCCTTCTTTGTTATCACCTTCACAGTTCTCGCCTCCATTGAACTTGTGAGTATTTGGAGAGTTTCTGCTTGTAATTCTTTGCATGAAGTCAGAATAGCCTACCAGAGCTGCTGTTTTGATGTGAACTGCCTCCCACCCTCATAGATCTTTTGCTTGATGATACTCCAAAGGTTCTGTATAGGGTTGAGGTCAGGGGAAGATGGTGGCCACACCATGAGTTTATCTCCTTTTATGCCCATAGCAGCCAATGACTCAGAGGGATTCTTTGCAGCATGAGATGGGGCATTGTCAGCATGAAGATGATTTTGCTCCTGAAGGCACAATTCTGATTTTTATACCATGGAAGAAAGTTGTCAGTCAGAAACTCTATATACTTTGCCGAGGTCATTTTCACACCTTCAGGTACCTTAAAGGGCCCTTTCAGCTGTTTCCCCATGATTCCAGCCCAAAACATTACTCCTCCATCTCCTTGCTGATGTTGCAGCCTTGTTGGGACATGGTGGCCATCCACCAACCATCCATCTGGACCACCCAGGGTTGCTCGACACTCATCAGTAAACAAGACTGTTTGGAAATCAGTCTTCATGTGTGTCTGGGCCCACTGCAACTGTTTCTGCTTGTGAATACTGTTTAGGGGTGGCCGAATAGTAGGTTTATGCACCACAGCAAGCCTTTGAAGGATCCTACACCTTGAGGTTCGAGGGACTCCAGAGGCACCAGCAGCTTCAAATAACTGTTTGCTGCTTTGTAATGGTATTTTGGCAGCTGCTCTCTTTATCCAATGAATTTGTCTGGCAGAAACCTTCCTCATTATGCCTTTATCTGCATGAACTCTGTCTGTGCTCTGTTTCAGTCATAAATCTCTTCACAGTATGATGATCACTCTTAAGTTTTCGTGAAATATCTAATGTTTTCATACTTTGACCAAGGCATTGCACTATTTAATGCTTTTCAGCAGCAGAGAGATCCTTTTTATTTCCCATTTTGCTTGAAACCTGTGGTCTGCTTTATAATGTGGAACATCATTTTTAAGTAGTTTTTCTTTAATTAGAATCACCTGGAAAACTAATGATCACATGTATTTAAGATTGATTTCAGTGATCCATTGAGCCCTGAGACACAATACCATCCACGAGTTTATTTGAAAAACAAAACAATTAAATCTTTATGACACTTAAATCCAATTTGCATCATAATTTGGAACATGGTGTACACTAGACATCTGAATACAGAGGTGCACCCACAAACAATATATAATTGGTTATTATGCAACCTCATAGATTGTAAGCTTGCGAGCAGGGCCCTCATTCCTTTTGGTATCTGTTGATCTATGTGTTTATTGTTATGCTTAATGTCCATTGTCTGTACAAGTCCCCTCTAAAATGTAAAGTGTTGGCACTATAGAAATAAAATTATTATAATTATTATTATTAACCATTCCAAATATAAATTATAATCCACCACTGTGCACCCACTAACTATAAATATCCACTTTCCCCATTTAATATATACATTAATTAGCACCTGTACTCTTTCCCCCAATTCATTACCAGTCACTTCATCCTCAACACCCCCCACTATGTACCTACCACTCTAACCCTAACCCCGATTCATTATAGTTACATGCCACTCCAGCCCCAATTCATTGTCATGTCTTTCTCTCCCACCCTCTATTCATTATCAACTGCTCTACCCCACATTCAATACATCATTTACTCCCCCACCCTTAAAATTCATTATTTGTTCTTCCCCTAGATCATCATTTGCTCTCCCCACCCCCTCTTCAATTGATCATTTGCTCTCCCCACCTTCAATTAAATTGCTGTCCCCTGTCCCTCACACTGAATTTATCATTTTGCAGTCCCCCCACTTTAATTTGAAGTCCCCTTACTTCATTCATTGCAGTCCCCTATCACCCCCTCACTTCATCTGCAGTGACCCTTCATCATTTGCAGCCCCCTATCCCCCTTCCATTTCATCATGAGCAGTCCCACATCAGACACATTTCATCATGTGCAGTCCTGCAGTCCCCTTCTCCCACTTCATCATGTGCAGTCCCCTTACCCCCCCACTTCATCATGTGCAGTCCCCTTATCCCCCCACTTCATCATGTGCAGTCACCCTTACCCCCCACTTCATGTGCAGTCCATCTTACACTCCACTTTATCATGTGCAGTCCCCATTACCCCCCACTTCATGTGCAGATCACCTTACCCCCCACTTCATCATGTGCAGTCCCCTTTAACCCCCAATTCATCATGTGCAGTCCCCCTTACCCCCCACTTCATCATGTGCAGTCCCCCTTACCCCCCACTTCATCATGCGCAATCCCCCTTACCCCCACATCATCATGTGCTGCCCCATTCCATCATGTACAGCCCCACTCTCCCCACTTCATCATGTGAAGTCTCCTTTATCCACTAAACTATCATGTGCAGCCCCACTCCATCGTGTACAGTCCCACTCAACCTTCATGTGCAGCCCCACTTACCCCCTCACTCCATCATGTGCAGTCTCCTTTAACCCCCAAATTCCATCATGTGCAGCCTCCTTACACCCCCCACTTCATAACTTGCAGTTACCCACCATTAAATTTATTTTAAAAAGAAAACAAAAAAGTTCTTCATACTTACCTCACCAGTCGCTCCCCTGCAGTGCCTCTCTGCTTCTAGCATCCGGGTCATGTCGGCGTGTGCATGAGGACGCCATCGCGCATGCCCAACAGCTAACCTGGAAGTATAGAGAACATGAAGGGAGCAGTAGCTGCGCAGCCGTCAAGGTGACAGCCAAGCATAGCTCCTGGCCCCAGCGCAGACGTGTGCGCTAACTGTGATGCGGCTGTGTCTGCTGTCAGCCATGTCACAGTACAGCAAACATGGCTGCGCACAATTTGCTGTGTGGCTGTAGCCACCATCAGGCAGCCGGCCCTGAACAGCTGCTGGGGGAGCGGCCCGGGGGGCATTTGCCTCTTTGCCACCTGGGCCAGTCAGCCCCTGCATGTAATAATTTATTTTGTTCCTCTATTTTCAGATATATATCTAAATTGGATACAGGAGGAATTTCTTCAATTATACCATAGTCAGCTCGTGTCTAGTAATTGAATGTTGGACTACTGCCATCTAGTGGCCAACAGAAACTATTGCATGTCTAGAAAAAGTTGTTGCAAAAAGCAGCCATGTTTTACTAGTCTTTATACTACCCTGATTTTAGGTTCTGAGAAAAATAATACAAAAATCTGCAACATAAGCAAAATTTCATTACAGTAAATTATTTTAAATAACTTATTACTAAATATTTCACAATTTTATGGTAATAATCATTGAAAAGATTTAATTCATTTACATTAATAATAATAATAATAATAATAATAATTTTATTTATATAGCGCCAACATATTCCGCAGCGCTTTACAACTTATAGAGGGGACTTATACAGACACCAGACATTACAGCATAACAGAAATCACAGTTCAAAACAGATACCAGGAGGAATGAGGGCCCTGCTGCTCGCAAGCTTACAATCTATGAGGAAAAGGGGAGACACAAGAGGTGGATGGTTAATAAATCCTATCTGACCATATCATAAGTCTATCAGAATTAGGTTGAAGTCAATGCTTCACTGTTTTAAATATTGTACACAGACTGATGCAATTTTGACTGACAAAAACATGCCAGGTGTAGCTGACTTTGTGGTGCGATTAATCTGTTTTCACTCCAGGAAGTTGCACACAATGAGGGGCATGGTGCCACATTCATTATTTAAAGAGCCCTACCCATACAATGCAAGTGCCACATTCCAGACTTTAGCCTGGTAGAATGGTTTTCACAGCGGTTTGTCACATAAACAATGTGTTCTTACCTTGTATATACAGGACTTGGCATTTAAGAAGAACAGCTCAATAGTGGCATTGTCCTTTAGATAAGAAATACTTTCAATGTAGAACCTGAAAAAAAACAGAATATATATATCACGCGTGCATAAACACAATTAAATACATTATTAAATAGCCACTGTTGTTTTAATAAACTTTTCTTACATCAATAGTACAAGTGAAATTGTGCAAGAAACTTTGTAATAGATCTTATTATAGAAGAAGACGCCTCCCGAAGAAGCAGTGCAAAACGCGCGTCGGGGTAGTGGGACGCCTGGGAGATCCACGTGTACACCGCCGGTAAAGTATGCTCTGTTATTGCCACATTATATGTACCTGAATTGTTATTAAGTGCGGCTCATACCTACTTTACAGCAGCCCCATTGAATTCATAGTATCCATAGCAGGTAACCCCTTGTTGACTAAACATGACACGTATCTTCATTACAGTCTATGTTAGTACAGGTTTAGTGTTTTGGGATTGCTACTCCACTTTTTTGTTTTCATGGTTTGCTGCCTTATATGGTTATTCTTTTGACATTGCTATATCAGCTATTTCAGTCTTGTGTTTACATATTTGCACTTTATATTCATAGGTTTCTGTTGTGAATTTGCTTTTTGCTCCCTCTAGTGGTTACTAGTTTTTTGACTCTGGTTTTTCTGTCATTCCTTTTATCCGCACCTGGGTCGTTAGTTAGGGGTGTTGCTATATAAGCTCCCTGGACCTTCAGTTCAATGCCTGGCAACGTAGTTATCAGAGCTAGTCTGCTGTGCTCTTGTCTACTGATCCTGGTTCCAGTTATATCAGCTAAGTCTGCCTTTTGCTTTTGCTATTTGTTTTGTTTTTGTATTTTTGTCCAGCTTGTTCCAAATCTATATCCTGACCTTTGCTAGGAAGCTCTAGGGGGCTGGTGTTCTCCCCCCGGACCGTTAGACGGTTCGGGGGTTCTTGAATTTCCAGTGTGGATTTTGATAGGGTTTTTGTTGACCATATAAGTTACCTTTCTTTATTCTGCTATCAGTAAGCGGGCCTCTCTGTGCTAAACCTGGTTCATTTCTGTGTTTGTCATTTCCTCTTACCTAACCGTCATTATTTGTGGGGGGCTTCTATCCAGCTTTGGGGTCCCCTTCTCTGGAGGCAAGAAAGGTCTTTGTTTTCCTCTACTAGGGGTAGCTAGATTCTCCGGCTGGCGCGTGTCATCTAGAATCAACGTAGGAATGATCCCCGGCTACTTCTAGTGTTGGCGTTAGGAGTAGATATATGGTCAACCCAGTTACCACTGCCCTATGAGCTGGATTTTTGTATTCTGCAGACTTCCACGTTCCTCTGAGACCCTCGCCATTGGGGTCATAACAGTTTGCCAGGCCAGTATTAAATGTTTAATGCATTGCAGAAGAGGGATTATAAGAAAGAAGATTCTGAGTTTTTTTTTTTTTTTTTTTCTTCTTCCCCTTTACTTCAGAGTGGCTATGCTTGCTGCAGACATGAATGTCCAGACCTTGATTACAAGTGTGGACCAGCTGGCTACTCGTGTGCAGGGCATACAAGACTATGTTATCAGAAATCCTAGGTCAGAACCTAAAATACCGATTCCTGAACTGTTTTCCGGAGACAGGTTTAAGTTTAGGAATTTCGTGAATAATTGTAAATTGTTTTTGTCCCTGAGACCCTGTTCATCTGGAGATTCTGCTCAGCAAGTAAAGATTGTTATTTCGTTCTTACGGGGCGACCCTCAGGATTGGGCTTTTTCGCTGGCGCCAGGAGATCCGGCATTGGCTGATCTTGATGCGTTTTTTCTGGCGCTCGGTTTACTTTATGAGGAACCCAATCTTGAGATTCAGGCAGAAAAGGCCTTGCTGGCTATGTCTCAGGGGCAGGACGAGGCTGAAGTGTATTGCCAAAAATTTCGGAAATGGTCCGTGCTGACACATTGGAACGAGTGTGCACTGGCCGCTAATTTTAGAAATGGCCTTTCTGAAGCCATTAAGAATGTTATGGTGGGTTTTCCCATTCCCACAGGTCTGAATGATACTATGGCACTGGCTATTCAAATTGACCGGCGGTTGCGGGAGCGCAAAACCGCAAATTCCCTCATGGTGTTGTCTGAACAGACACCTAATTCGGTGCAATGTGATAGAAAAACCGCAAATTCCCTCATGGTGTTGTCTGAACAGACACCTGATTTAATGCAATGTGATAGAATCCTGACTAGAAATGAGCGGAAAATTCATAGACGCCGGAATGGCTTGTGCTACTACTGTGGTGATTCTACACATGTTATCTCAGCATGCTCTAAACGTGTAGCTAAGGTTGTTAGTCCTGTCACCGTTGGTAATTTGCAACCTAAATTTATTCTGTCTGTAACTTTGATTTGCTCACTGTCATCTTATCCTGTCATGGCGTTTGTAGATTCAGGTGCTGCCCTGAGTCTCATGGATCTCTCATTTGCTAAGCGCTGTGGTTTTACTCTTGAACCATTAGAAAATCCTATTCCTCTTAGGGGTATTGATGCTACACCATTGGCAGCAAATAAACCGCAGTATTGGACACAGGTTACCATGTGCATGACTCCTGAACACCGCGAGGTGATACGTTTCCTGGTTTTACATAAAATGCATGATTTGGTTGTTTTAGGGCTGCCATGGTTACAGACCCATAATCCAGTCCTGGACTGGAAGGCTATGTCAGTCTCAAGTTGGGGCTGTCGTGGTATTCATGGGGATTCCCTGCCTGTGTCTATTGCTTCTTCTACGCCTTCGGAAGTTCCGGAGTATTTGTCTGATTATCAGGATGTCTTCAGTGAGTCTGAGTCCAGTGCACTGCCTCCTCATAGGGACTGTGACTGTGCTATAGATTTGATCCCAGGCAGTAAATTTCCTAAGGGAAGACTGTTTAATCTGTCGGTACCTGAACATACCGCTATGCGTTCATATATCAAGGAGTCTCTGGAGAAAGGACATATTCGTCCGTCTTCTTCCCCTCTTGGTGCGGGATTCTTTTTTGTGGCAAAAAAGGACGGATCTTTGAGACCTTGTATTGATTATCGGCTTTTAAATAAGATCACTGTCAAATTTCAGTATCCTTTACCGCTGTTGTCTGACTTGTTTGCCCGGATTAAGGGTGCCAAGTGGTTCACCAAGATAGACCTTCGTGGTGCGTACAACCTTGTGCGCATTAAGCAAGGTGATGAATGGAAAACCGCATTCAATACGCCCGAAGGTCATTTTGAGTACTTGGTGATGCCTTTTGGGCTCTCCAATGCGCCTTCAGTTTTTCAGTCCTTTATGCATGACATTTTCCGGAAGTATCTGGATAAATTTTTGATTGTTTATCTGGATGATATTTTGGTTTTTTCTGATAATTGGGATTCGCATGTGGAGCAGGTCAGGTTGGTCTTTAAAATTTTGCGTGAAATTCTTTGTTTGTCAAGGGCTCAAAGTGTCTCTTTGGTGTACAGAAGGTTCCCTTTTTGGGGTTCATTTTTTCCCCTTCTGCTGTGGAGATGGACCCAGTCAAGGTCCGAGCTATTCTTGATTGGACTCAGCCCTCGTCAGTTAAGAGTCTTCAGAAGTTCTTGGGCTTCGCTAACTTCTACCGTCGTTTTATCGCTAATTTTTCTAGCATTGTGAAACCTTTGACGGATATGACCAAGAAGGGCTCCGATGTAGCTAACTGGGCTCCTGCTGCCGTGGAGGCTTTCCAGGAGTTGAAACGCCGGTTTACTTCGGCGCCGGTTTTGTGCCAGCCTGACGTCTCACTTCCCTTTCAGGTTGAGGTGGATGCTTCGGAGATTGGGGCAGGGGCCGTTTTGTCGCAGAGAGGCCCTGGTTGCTCTGTTATGAAACCTTGTGCCTTTTTCTCTAGGAAGTTTTCGCCTGCCGAGCGAAATTATGATGTGGGCAATCGGGAGTTGTTGGCCATGAAATGGGCATTTGAGGAGTGGCGTCATTGGCTCGAGGGTGCTAAGCATCGTGTGGTGGTCTTGACTGATCACAAAAATCTGATGTATCTCGAGTCTGCTAAACGCCTTAATCCGAGACAGGCCCGCTGGTCATTGTTTTTCTCCCGCTTTGATTTTGTTGTCTCGTATTTACCAGGTTCAAAGAATGTGAAGGCCGATGCTCTTTCTAGGAGCTTTGTGCCTGATGCTCCTGGAGTCGCTGATCCTGTTGGTATTCTTAAAGATGGAGTTATCTTGTCAGCTATTTCTCCGGATCTGCGACGTGTGTTGCAGAGATTTCAGGCTGATAGGCCTGAGTCTTGTCCACCTGACAGACTGTTTGTCCCGGATAAGTGGACCAGCAGAGTCATTTCCGAGGTTCATTCCTCGGTGTTGGCAGGTCACCCGGGAATTTTTGGCACCAGAGATCTGGTGGCCAGGTCCTTTTGGTGGCCTTCCTTGTCAAGGGATGTGCGGTCATTTGTGCAGTCCTGTGGGACTTGTGCTCGAGCTAAGCCTTGCTGTTCTCGTGCCAGCGGTTTGCTCTTGCCCTTGCCTGTCCCGAAGAGACCTTGGACACATATCTCCATGGATTTCATTTCTGATCTTCCGCTATCTCAGGGCATGTCCGTTATCTGGGTGATATGTGATCGCTTCTCCAAGATGGTCCATTTGGTTCCTTTGCCTAAGCTGCCTTCCTCTTCCGATCTGGTTCCTGTGTTTTTCCAGAACGTGGTTCGTTTGCACGGCATCCCTGAGAATATTGTGTCTGACAGAGGATCCCAGTTCGTTTCCAGGTTCTGGCGATCCTTTTGTAGTAGGATGGGCATTGATTTGTCGTTTTCGTCTGCTTTCCATCCTCAGACTAATGGACAGACGGAGCGAACCAATCAGACTTTGGAGGCTTATTTGAGGTGTTTTGTCTCTGCTGATCAGGACGATTGGGTGACATTCTTGCCGTTGGCTGAGTTTGCCCTTAATAATCGGGCTAGTTCCGCCACCTTGGTTTCGCCTTTTTTCTGCAACTCTGGTTTCCATCCTCGCTTTTCTTCGGGTCATGTGGAGCCTTCTGACTGTCCTGGGGTGGATTCTGTGGTGGATAGGTTGCAGCAGATCTGGAATCATGTGGTGGACAACTTGAAGTTGTCACAGGAGAAGGCTCAGCGCTTTGCCAACCGCCGCCGCGGTGTGGGTCCCCGACTACGCGTTGGGGATTTGGTATGGCTTTCTTCCCGCTTTGTTCCTATGAAGGTCTCCTCTCCCAAATTTAAACCTCGTTTTATTGGGCCTTACAAGATATTGGAAATCCTTAATCCTGTATCTTTTCGTCTGGATCTTCCTGTGTCGTTTGCTATTCACAATGTATTTCATAGGTCCTTGTTGCGGCGGTACATTGTGCCTGTAGTTCCTTCTGCTGAGCCTCCTGCTCCGGTGTTGGTTGAGGGCGAGTTGGAGTACGTGGTGGAGAAGATCTTGGATTCTCGCCTCTCCAGGCGGAGGCTTCAGTACCTGGTCAAGTGGAAGGGCTATGGTCAGGAGGATAATTCCTGGGTGGTCGCCTCTGATGTTCATGCGGCCGATTTAGTTTGTGCCTTTCATGCCGCTCATCCTGATCGCCCTGGTGGTCGTGGTGAGGGTTCGGTGACCCCTCACTAAGGGGGGGGTACTGTTGTGAATTTGCTTTTTGCTCCCTCTAGTGGTTACTAGTTTTTTGACTCTGGTTTTTCTGTCATTCCTTTTATCCGCACCTGGGTCGTTAGTTAGGGGTGTTGCTATATAAGCTCCCTGGACCTTCAGTTCAATGCCTGGCAACGTAGTTATCAGAGCTAGTCTGCTGTGCTCTTATCTACTGATCCTGGTTCCAGTTATATCAGCTAAGTCTGCCTTTTGCTTTTGCTATTTGTTTTGTTTTTGTATTTTTGTCCAGCTTGTTCCAAATCTATATCCTGACCTTTGCTAGGAAGCTCTAGGGGGCTGGTGTTCTCCCCCCGGACCGTTAGACGGTTCGGGGGTTCTTGAATTTCCAGTGTGGATTTTGATAGGGTTTTTGTTGACCATATAAGTTACCTTTCTTTATTCTGCTATCAGTAAGCGGGCCTCTCTGTGCTAAACCTGGTTCATTTCTGTGTTTGTCATTTCCTCTTACCTAACCGTCATTATTTGTGGGGGGCTTCTATCCAGCTTTGGGGTCCCCTTCTCTGGAGGCAAGAAAGGTCTTTGTTTTCCTCTACTAGGGGTAGCTAGATTCTCCGGCTGGCGCGTGTCATCTAGAATCAACGTAGGAATGATCCCCGGCTACTTCTAGTGTTGGCGTTAGGAGTAGATATATGGTCAACCCAGTTACCACTGCCCTATGAGCTGGATTTTTGTATTCTGCAGACTTCCACGTTCCTCTGAGACCCTCGCCATTGGGGTCATAACAGGTTTCATGTCAGGATACTGTTCTGGCATTTCATTATATTGGGCTTTGCTATTTCAAATAGCTTGTACCATGTGGTACTTTAAGGCATTACTGTCCCTCTTTTAGTGACTTAGCAGTAGTGATGAGCGAGTATACTCGTTACTCGGGTTTCTCCGAGCATGCTCGGGTGGTCTCTGAGTATTTGGGAGTGCCCGGAGACTTATTTTATTTCGACGCAGCTGCATGATTTGAGTCTGCTAGACAGCCTGAATACATGTGAGGCCATGTTTACACTTTGCGTTTTTTACCGCAGAACCGCCACGATTTTGATGCTGCGGGTCCGCAGCAGTTTCCATAGCGTTTCCATTTACATGTAAACCCTATGGAAACTGCAAACCGCTGTGCACATGCTGCGGGAAAAACCGCGCAGAAACGCAGCGGTTTAAAACCCGCAGCATGTCACTTCTTTGTGCAGAATCGCTGCGATTCTGCACCCATAGGAATGCATTGAACCACTTACTTCCCGCATGGGGCTGTGCCCACGCTGCGGGAAGTAAGCGGCTAATGTGCGGGTGGTACCCGGGGTGAAGGAGAGGAGACTCTCCTCCAGGCCCTGGGAACCATATTTGGGGTAAAAAAAAAGAATAAAAATAAAAAATCATGTTATACTCACCTCTCAGCGCTGCACGCGGCCGGCCGGTCAGAGTTGCTGTGTGAACAGGACCTGCGGTGACGTCGCGGTCACATGACCATGACGTCGCGGTCACATGACCGTGACGTCACGAAGGGTCCTTCTCGCACAGCATCTTTGGAACCGGACCGCCGGGTGCAGCGCCGAGGAGATCCGGACATCAGAGGGTGAGTATAACCGATTTTTTTATTTTTAACATTACTATTGATGCTGCATATTGCTGCATATGCAGCATCAATAGTATAGGCGGAAACCTGCAGCGGAAACTGCGGAACAAACCGTGATAAATCTGCAGGGATAACCGCAGCGGTTTTGCCCTGCAGATTTATCAAATCCGCTGCGGGAGAACCCGCAGAGGGACGCCGCAAAGTGTGAACATGGCCTGAGGATTGCCTGTATGTTAAGCAACCCCCATATGTATGCAAGCTTCAAATACAAATAATGCAGCTGCGTTGACATAAGCTAAATCTCCGACCACACCAAAATACTCGGAGACCACCCGAGCATGCTTGGAGAAAACCTGAGTAACGAGCACATTCGCTCATCACTACATAGCACCTTTCTTTACATTATTTAATTATTGTGTTAATAAAAAGTACTTTGTAATCAAGAAGTACCTTTGGTTACCATTGTATTTATTCTCAAGGGTAACCAATTTTGTGATTAATGTTTTGTTCAAAGGGGTACATCAACCCAAATACCTTATGGGTTTAATACTTCAGGACATCTTTTTTGTGATAACATGTCCCTGTACGGTCAGACACAGCCATTACACAGTAGGGGCATATTTATAGGATTATCTCAGCACAGGAACATCCAATTATGGAACTTATTATTATTTCAACATCTATTAATTAAAATGTATTTACTTTGTGGAAAAACTCCTTAAATTTGTGCTAGATTTATTAGTTCACAGTTTCACAAGTTTAATGCATGTGTATATCACCAATTAAATGGCTTACTTTGTGCCAGAAATTTACTTTGTGCCCCTTTCTGCCAAGACAAACACCATATTAGAGATGTCTTAGCAATGTCCCCTTGATGGACAAGGCACCAAATAAACAAGATGCAACACAGGAAAGGCACACTTTCATTGTAGTATTGGATGAAGAGTTATAAATTAGAGGCCTGCAGTCAATCCAAAGGCCAGCCAAGAGCCCAAAACATCCCAACAATCATGATTGAAACATGTTTTTGAAATGTAATTGGCAAAATACATTGAGTTTATTAGATACATCTGGAGCCTAAGGAAATGTGACCGAAAAGGTCAAATGTCTCATCATACAATGCCAATGTGCAACATTTCACATCATATCACATTGCTTCTTTCATTTTCAAAAGGTCCTCAGAGCTCCATGAGGACCAAGGAACATTTGTGCCATAGCATTAAACTGAAATTATGTAAAGTCAGAATGCTGCCACCTACTTTCACAAGCACCACAATGGTAATATCTCACTATTAGGCTTGGATCACACCAGCATATTTTCTCTCATCCGAGAGAGCAGGCCGATTATGTTAATCACACTGTGATCCGAGCGTGAACATATTCTCATTCAATTTTCTCGGATGAGAAGATAGAGGAAATATGTCTCCATCTTCTCCATTCGGACAGTCCATGAAAATGGATGACATCCGATGTTTTCCACAGATCCATTGACTTGCAGGGTAGAATCCAATCCAATCGGGCCTAAGTTGGGCACACTGTAAATTTTTCCTCACACCGGCTCAGTTCGATGAAAAAAATGAGACCTGTGAATCGCCCCATAGCATAACATTGGCCCAAGTGTGATCCAATGTTTTATTGGATCGCACTTGGATAAAAAATATGGCCGTGTGCACAAGCTCTTTCCTCAAAGTGACCATGGCTTTTGGAAGTACATGTGCAGCGCCCCAGAGTCCTGGTCGTTGCAGTAATGTCATTCTTCCACCAGGGGGAGTGATATTACGTCTGATGGTACTAAAGGAGTTCATCTTTCCAGGTATCACAAACCATACACCAAACTTCACACTCCAGACCACCAGGGGGAGCCATGCTCCTATCTATTAGGGCACTCCTCACAGAAGGGTAAAACTGGTGGGCTGGATAGAAAGTTAGAGAGAAGCTGGCTGGGCTTTGCCCAGGCAACACCTGTCAGGCAGACGGGGAAAGGAGGAACATCTGAGCTGCAGACAGAGGGTCCCTGTCAGGAGTGGGATCCTGACAGAGGCCTAGCAAGACAGAAAGACACAGAGCTGCGCCTGCCCCACGTGTGGCAGCATCCTAAGGAAGGACAAGAAAGGAATTGTGTTGCAGGGAGTGAGAAACGAAGTCACAGCACAAGGAGACAACACCGGGAGGAGTTCTGCCCCGAGACAGGCAGCCTCCTTCTGAGGTGCGTAGCCGGTGGCCGGAATACCGAGGGAGTAATTGACTCTACGCATTACTTCAAAGACTGGCAGGACAGTCAATTCCAAGTTGGCTGCCCGACCTTAAAACCTAAGAAGACACTGTGGCAAATTGTGGGGGTCGGGGCATCTCTAGGGTCCCTATAAACAAGCCTCAGGCCATCAGTCATATGGGTATGTCCTATCCATACCATCTGGGGGACAGAGAGGAAGAGATAACATCAGAAACATCCACGAAGGTTGTGAGGACTATCCCATGGTGCTCAGCAGGGAGGTACTACAACACACAGGCACTAGTAGGAAGGCTACTGATTTCCACCTGGATAAGAGAACTCTGGATTTTCCCCCAAACTGGCTGGACTCTGCCCTGTGAACGGTACTTCTACCCAAGTGCATGACCTTACATTTATCCCATTAAAGCTCATTTGCCATTTATCAGCCCAAGCTTCTAGTTTACATAAGTCATCCTGTAATATAAAATTGTCCTCCCCTGTATTGATTTCCCTGCAGAGTTTAGTGTCATCTGCAAATATTGAAATTCTACTCTGAATGCCCCCTACAAGGTCATTAATAAATATGTTAAAAAGAAGAGGGCCCAATACTGACCCCTGTGGTACCCCACTGCTAACCGCGACCCAGTCCGAGTGTGCTCCATTAATAACCACCCTTTTTCCTATCCCTGAGCCAGCTCTTAACCCACTTACACATATTTTCCCCTATCCCCATCATTCTCATTTTATGTATCAACCTATTGTGTGGCACCGTATCAAAAGCTTTTGAAAAGTCCATATACACTACATCTACTGGGTTCCCTTGGTCCAGTCCGGAACTTACCTCTTCATAGAAGCTGATCAAATTAGTCTGACATGAGAGGTCCCTAGTAAACCCGTGCTGATACTGGGTCATGAGGTTATTCCTCTTCAGATACTCCAGCATAGCATCCCTTAGAATGCCCTCCAGGATTTTACCCACAGTAGAGGTTAAGCTTACTGGCCTATAATTACCGAGTTCAGTTTTTGTCCCCTTTTTGAATATTGGCACCACATTTGCTATACGCCAGTCCTGTGGTACAGACCCTGTTATTATGGACTCTTTAAAGATTACAAGTAATGGTCTATCAATGACTGTACTTAATTCCTGCAGTACTCGGGGGTGTATCACATCCAGGCCCGGAGATTTATCAATTTTAGTGATTTTTAGACGCCGCCGTACTTCCTGCTGGGTTAAGCAGGTGACACTTAACCCCTTTCTGACCTCGGACGGGATAGTACGTCCGAGGTCAGAAGCCCCGCTTTGATGCGGGCTCCGGCGGTGAGCCCGCATCAAAGCCGGGACATGTCAGCTGTTTCTAACAGCTGACATGTGCCCGTAATAGGCGCGGGCAGAATCGCGATCTGCCCGCGCCTATTAACTAGTTAAATGCCGCTGTCAAACGCAGACAGCGGCATTTAACTACCGCTTCCGGCCGGGCGGCCGGAAATGAGCGCATCGCCGACCCCGTCACATGATCGGAGATCGGCGATGCTTCTCCATTGTAACCATAGAGGTCCTTGAGACCTCTATGGTTACTGATCGCCGGTAGCTGTGAGCGCCACCCTGTGGTTGGCACTCACAGCACACCTGCAATTCTGCTGCATAGCAGCGAACATCAGATCGCTGCTATGTAGCAGAGGCGATCGGGTTGTGCCTGCTTCTAGCCTCCTATGGAGGCTATTGAAGCATGGCAAAAGTAAAAAAAAATGTGAAAAAAATAAAAAAAATATAAAAGTTTAAATCACCCCAGTCACCCCATTCAAAATAAATCAATAAAAAAAATCAAATCTACAAATATTTGGTATCGGCGCGTTCAGAATCACCCGATCTATCAATAAAAAAAAACATTAACCTGATCGCTAAAGAGTGTAGCGAGAAAAAAATTCGAAACGCCAGAATTACGTTTTTTTGGTTGCTGCGACATTGCATTAAAATGCAATAACGGGCGATCAAAAGAACGTATCTGCACCAACATGGTATCATTAAAAACGCCAGCTCGGCACGCAAAAAATAAGCCCTCAACCAACCCCAGATCATGAAAAATGGAAACACTACAGATATCGGAAAATGGCGCAATTTTTTTTTTTTTTTTTTTTAGCAAAGTTTTGAATTTTTTTTCACCGCTTAGATAAAAAAGAACCTAGTAATGTTAGGTGTCTATGAACTCGTACTGACCTGGAGAATCATAATGGCAGGTCAGTTTTAGCATTTAGTGAACCTAGCAAAAAAGCCAAACAAAAAACAAGTGTGAGATTGCACTTTTTTTGCAATTTCACCGCACTTGGAATTTTTTTCCCGTTTTCTAGTACATGACATGCTAAAACCAATGATGTCGTTCAAAAGTACAACTCGTCCCACAAAAAATAAGCCCTCACATGGCCAAATTGACGGAAAAATAAAAAAGTTATGGCTCTGGGAAGGAGGGGAGCGAAAAACGAACACGGAAAAATGGAAAATCCCAAGGTCATGAAGGGGTTAATGGGGAATTTTTTTTTATCACTGATCATATTGTCTGCCATGGAATATTCTTGTGTAAATACTGATGAAAAAAAGTCATTTAGCATATTGGCTTTTTCCTCATCCTCATCCACCATTTCCCCCAGACTATTTTTAAGGGGGCCAACACTGTCATTTTTTAGTTTCTTACTATTTATGTAGTTAAAGAATATTTTGGGATTATTTTTACTCTCTCTGGCAATGAGTCTCTCTGTCTCAATCTTTGCTGCCTTGATTTGCTTTTTACAGAATTTATTTAATTTTCTGTATTTATTTAATGCCTCATCACTACCTACTTCCTTTAATTCTCTAAATGCTTTCTTTTTGTCCCTTATTGCGCCCCTTACAGCTCTATTTAGCCATATTGGTTTCCCCCTATTTCTAGTATGTTTATTCCCATACGGTATATACTGTGCACAGGTCCTATCCAGGATCCTAATAAACGTCTCCCATTTTCTTTGTGTATTTTTATGTCTCAGGATAATGTCCCAGTTTGATGATATTCAAATTTTGTGAGAAGCACCTGTAGTTCTTAATGATGTTGGATGTATGTTTGGGGACATTGTCTGCTGCAAAATAAATTTGGAGCCAATTAGATTTCTCCCTGATGGTAGTAAATGATGGATAAGTATCTGTCTGAATTTTTCAGGATTGAGGACACCAAGAAATGTGCAAGGTGAAGACTATAGACGCAGTGGTCACCCAAGGAATCCTAGAGCAGGTGAAGAAAGGCATCATGCTTACTTCCCTTCAGAATCGGAAGATGTTCAATAGATTTCTGGCATTACAAAGTCACAGATTTTTGGGCTAAATTGTTGCTACTTTTTGTCCTTTTGTACCAACGCCATCTCTTCTACAACGTTGGTATTTGTAAGAAAATGGGGGTGTGGTGAACCACAATACAATTTTACTATACTGTACGTCAGAAAACTTGCATGCATTGCAGCAGAAATCTCCACCAGCCATTTTCATTTTCTGGCACATGGACAGCCCAAAGATGCAAAATGTGTTTCACCCACTGTGAGACATCTTGATGCGTATACCCATAGTTAAAGGGGTATTCCCATCTCCAAGACCCTATCCCAATACGTGGTAGGTGTAATAGTAATATTAGCAAATACCTCCAATTAGAAATCTAGAATAGTGGTTGTCATTCACTACGTCGCTTACAATGCAGGACATTGCAGTACCTTAGGTAACCATGGTTACGACCACTAGCAATGAACATTCTGTCATTATATGAGTGGTCGTAACCCTAATAGACAGGGGTGCTATGAGTCATATTCCTTTATCAGCTGTTGACAGACTATCCTGCAGACTGACCATCAATACTATAGTCCCATAAAACATCTGCAAGACACAAGGAGTCTAGAGCAGAAACAGCTGAAGCCGTATGTAAGAAATTATAATAAAAGGGCTGCACTGTGACTAAATAAGGATTTTGGAGCCATGTCAAGTTTTTCTTTTTGGCTGTATGAGGGCATACTAAATGAGGAGTAATATAGAAATACAGCTAATAAAAGCACTGTCAACTTATTAATAATAATATAATTATTTTATTCTGCTCCATTTACATAGATGAACCATCTCTCAGCTAGTCTTCGTCTTTTAGGATCTACAAAGTGTAATGGATTCTTACTGTAGTTTGTAGAAGAGGAGCTGAATCGTGTAATTTTCTTTGTATCTGCTCTCCGAAATCATTTTAGACTGTGTGTTGTGAATAATACCACTATTCTAACACTAGATGGCGCTGACGCATTTCCTCCTTTCATGTCTGCATTTCGCTGGGGAAATAAGTAGAAAAATAAAGGGATAACCTTTCATAATGAAGAAAAACACAAAAGGTGACGAGAAGAGCAAAATAAATCTAATGGCCAAAATGACCCAAGAAATAATAACAGGAGCCTATCAATCCCAGTGAGATAACATACAAATGTTTTATTGGTTTGCAAAAATATGCAATTATATCTGAAAGTGGCAAAGAACATAAGGGCACAGAATCAGAAGCCTGGCTAGGTTATTGTCATTGTCATTTCCTGCATGGATCTGCCACATCCACATGCATGGTTTTAGGATCTCCTTTTTTAATTCATTATTTTTTATAGTGCTGACATATTCAGTGGCGCTGTACACATGCCGTATTCTCCTGATATCATCCTTCTATTGACCCCAGGCATCAATATCATCACCCCAATTATATGTTTCTGCATGTGAATGGTTACATTTGGATTCCTGTTGTTTTTCTCCAGCTAATTGTAGTGTGCAGCCGACAGACACTCATTAAAAATCAAAGCGGTATTTTTACACACAGCAGCGACGCATGTCCCTTCGTTAGAAGTGTTACTATTATTACGGGCCTATATATAGCATCTGCTTAATTAGCACAGTGCAATACGAGGAAGAAAATGATTCTGAAGTGACTGGAGTGTTTACCAGGCACACAGACAGCAGGGGGGAGGAAGGGCAGGCACCATTATCCTCTATAGGGAGCTGACACCAGACTGGAGGCTCACGTCACCAGTGTCGGAAAGCAGGAGTCATCCCAGGAGGATGAAGGAAGCCTTGTTATGAAGACACAATCACAGATGCGATTTGACTGCACTTTCACAATAACTTGACATCAAAACAAAAAATCATCCGAGACATCACAGACAGGAGGATCCTTTGGTAGCAAATTTACAGCAGCTTCAAAAGTGCAGGTTGTGCTGCGCTCCTCCAGCGGAACGCGATGGTGCCTGGCATACTTATGCATCTCTCCGTCTTCTCCTCGAAGATACAAAGTTCCCATTCTATCCCCATAGCTCTGTTGTGAACACACTGCCACATTGTTCATTCCCGATTTCTTTCCTTTGTGCAGAATAGATGAACATAGGCTACAAATATATAGAGTGGTTCATCCCGGCATAGACATTACAGGAGCAGAGTTCCTTTTACTGGCAATGAACAATTTAATAGGAGTCTGGCTTTTGTCACTTAATGTGAGAGCAGCATAATGTAGAGACAGAGACCCTGATTGCAGGGATGTGTCACTTACTGGGCTGCTTAGTGTAGTTTTCATCATTAGAGGACTAGGAAAGCTGCTTCCATGTAGTCCTCCATATTCATGAGCTCTGTAAAACCCCGCCCTAACGACTGATTGGCAGCTTTATGTGTGCACTATGCATAGGCAGAAAGCTGCCAATCAGTGGTGTGTTTAGAAATACCCTGGTTTAGGGAAAAAGGGAAAAAAAGAGACAAGTGCGTCGCTTCCTCTGAGCGTAATACGTTTTTACCAACAGTTAAAAAAAAATTCTTTTAGTTGTGGTTATGCTCACCTTCTATCAGTAAGAAATGCAAGTTGAGATTCTCAAGGAATCAATTCTTTAGGCAACTCTTCTCCGTATGTTGTATAATCCAGTAAGGTGTGCAGCTCACTTTGGAGAACTATGTGTTGATCCTGCTTCGGATCCACATAGGTGGCGAATTCAAAGGGAAAATAAATTCCAAGAAAATGTGGGGCTAAGCACCTACGGATTTTTTGAATGCATCCACTTCCAGTGAAAAATGTTAATAAAAATTCATTCATTTTCTCAAAATAAAAAAATAAATAAAATATATTTGTAAAATATTTTTAAAAATATTTTACAAATATATATATATATATATATATATATATATATATATATATATATATATATATATATATATATATTTTATTTTGAGAAAATAAATGAATTTTTATTAACATTTTTCACTGGAAGTGGATGCATTCAAAAAAATCCGTAGGTGCTTAGCGCCACATTTGCTTGGAATTTATTTTCCCTTTGAATCAGTGGTGTGGGCAGAGTTATAGCATTTGTAGAACTGCAGCAGATAAAACAGTGATTTTATCAAAACTGCAGCAAGTACCCAGTAAGTGATACATTGCTGGAAACAGGGTCTCAACATCATGCTGCTCTCAGATGGGGTAGCAACACCTGCTGACAGATTCCCTTTAACGAGTGCATCCCAACCTCTTAATACTTGAGTGGGTGGTCTATTTTCATAGGGTCGATATTAGCACCACCACAACACACACTAGGGTCCACAGAGCTTGTAGAAATGTACTATGCTGGTCAGGAAGCCTAATGTGACGCTGCCGCCACGGAGAGGTCCCTACATTCTACAGGACAACCAGCAATACTTTTATCCTGCAACGCAATAAACATGTTCAAAAGAAAATATATATATTGTATGCTACGTGTCATACATCATAGCACAGGACTCACTGGCCTGGAAATGGAGATGCATATGCGAAAAATGGATGCCACAATCACTGGGAAGTGATGTGGAAATAAAAGCACATGATCACTGAGTCAGGAAGGATCCACGGAGAGAGATTTGGACGCAAGTTCAAAATCTCAAATATTTTTTTGAAAGGCTAAAATCAGGTCATGCGATACTTCAAGGGTTGCAACCTAAAAAACATCAACCCATAACTTCAGTGGAATTTGAATATTTCAGCGTAGAACAGTCTAGAATATCTGATACTCTGGTACCTGGCATGTTCCAGTAATTAGAAAATATATTGTTATGTTACTAAATATGAATTGTATTAATCAGGGCATAATAATAATAAGTGTCATAACAACGATAATAGTATAATTGTAAAATATAAAATGATTCAATTAATTTTCAATTATTAAAATATAGTACTAACACTGACGTAGTGGAAAAGTAACATATAAAAGATCCTATCAATTGGGATATTAGGTGAAATTCTATGACTTTTCATAATACATTAATTGAGAAAAAAATACAGAAATCCACACATTAGTAAACCAGTTGATTTCTCTCAGTATTACAGGAATACAGTTTTACCCCTCGGCAGGTTCCATGTCTAGTAATCAGATTTTCCCTGGGATTAGCTCACAGTTGGCAGAGATTAGCTGCTGCAGAGTCTCCCATACATGGGCCTAGTAAGGAAGAGGAGATCCTCCTGCCCTATCTCTGAAGGCCCCGTCACACATAGCGAGATCGCTAGCGAGATCGCTGCTGAGTCACAAGTTTTGTGACGCAACAGCGACCTCCATAGCGATCTCGCTATGTGTGACACGTACCAGCGATCAGGCCCCTGCTGCGAGATCGCTGGTCGTGTCGGAATGGCCTGGACCTTTTTTTGGTCGTTGAGGCCCCGCTGACATCGCTGAATCGGTGTGTGTGACACCGATCCAGCGATGTCTTCACTGGTAACCAGGGTAAACATCGGGTTACTAAGCGCAGGGCCACGCTTAGTAACCCGATGTTTACACCCTGGTTACCAGCGTAAATGTAAAAAAAAAAAACCAGTACATACTCACCATCTGATGTCCGTCAGGTCCCTTGCCGTCTGCTTCCTGCTCTGACTGAGATCCGGCCGTACAGTGAGAGCGCAGCACAGCAGTGACGTCACCGCTGCGCTCTGCTCTCACTGTACGGCGGCTCAGTCAGAGCAGGAAGCAGACGGCAAGGGACCTGACGGACACCGAAAGGCGAGTATGTACTGTTTGTTTTTTTTGGTAACCAGGGTAAACATCGGGTTACTAAGCGCGGCCCTGCGCTTAGTAACCCGATGTTTACCCTGGTTACCCGGGTGCTGCAGGGGGACTTCGGCATCGTTGAAGACAGTTTCAACGATGCCGAAGTCGTTCCCCTGATCGTTGGTCGCTGGAGAGAGCTGTCTGTGTGACAGCTCCCCAGCGACCACACAACGACTTACCAACGATCACGGCCAGGTCGTATCGCTGGTCGTGATCGTTGGTAAATCGCTATGTGAGACGAAGCCTTAGAATCACGGGCGCGAGGACTCAAACATGTCACTCGAGCACCCGCGATACTTGGTGCATACCCGAGCACCCTAGGCAAACTCCAGTAACGAGCACTTGTGCTAGTGAGGATCACTCACACTGTACGCTTATGAAGGAAGAAAAAGAACATGGCACTCACCAGTCTACTATGTGCATTTATTAAGTGATGTAAAACAGGCAGCAGCCACACAAGGCGAGAGGTGCAGTAAGGATAACAGCTATTTTGTGCCAAATTGCTCTTTCTATGGCTTTTGGCCCCAATGGAATACCGTCACACTAAATGTAAAATACAAGTGGTAAAGAGTTTACATAACTCATAGCTGGGTCTGGTGACTAATGACTAAAAGGCCATGGAAATCACGGCAGATAAATATACAAAAGGCGACACATAGAAACTACAATCCCACAGAGTCCTGAATGGAACACGCTATTTACAGGCCAATTAATGAGCCTCCAAATAACTATTCTGATCCGCAATAGTGACCCAGAATGGTATGCTTAAGAAAGCATAGCCCGTAATTAGCTTAATGGATGTAGCAAGGATAACCTTCTATGATTTCTCTGCTAATTCCCATTAGCGAGATGGAACAACTAGTGAATAAATGAGGTTGGGGACTTATTCCACACATGTGCACAGTATTTATGCTTTGAAGTAAAAAAAGTATGTTCTGCTATAGTCAAAATTGTACTAAAATGGATCTGATCTATCTATTCCATATCTATCTATCTATCTATCTATCTATCTATCTATCTATCTATCTATCTATCTATCTATCTATCTATCTATCTATCTATCTATCTATCTACAGTATCTATCTATCTATACATCTATCTATCCATCCATCCCATAGCTATCTATCTATCTATCTATCTATCTATCTATCTATCTATCTATCTATCTATCTATCTATCCTACATCTAAAGTTAAAGTTGAGGAAGATGCCTTTTGTGTTCCAAAATGGTTCTTTAGGAACAATAAAGAATAATTTTGGAACACAAAAGGCATCTCACCACAGTGCAGCCTGTTCAACGTGATATGGTCCTATACTATTATTACTTATCGGGAAGAATATCTTCTTCTCCAGCCATGGGGCACCAGTCGATACACACGTCTACAGGTGTTGTGCCTTCACACAACACGGCCAGGTGAGCGCATACTTCTGCCTTTCACTAACCTTACCAGGCAATAGTGCTCTATGTGTGTATGCTCTTTTCCCCAAAAAATGTCAGCTCCACATTTCTATAAAAAGAGAACAGTAAAGAATTGTTTGGGTGGAGATAGCCTTTGAAGTGTAACTGCATTTTTCCCTCTGTACTAGAAGCTTCAGGAGGTTCTCCTTGTCTATGCTGCTTTTCCTGCTTCTTCTCCGCCCCTCTCCATAGACTTTTATAGGCAGAAGGTGTAATTTTATTTCTCACTGAATAGATTTTGACAGTGAATGATCTTTTCTTAGACAAAAAGTGACTTAGTGGTGAAAGAAGCATATTTATGTAATAACTAGATGGTGGCCCGATTCTAACGCATCGGGTATTCTAGAATATGTATATAGTTTATTCATGAAGTTTTCATTATGATGCAATTTATACACAGGATTTGGCCGGCCAGGCATGACCAATTAGCGAAGCATGGTTCAAATTCCGCGCCAATTCGCGGGCGGACTGAGGCTGTTGCTGATTGGTCATGCCTGGCTGCAAACAATCAGTGAAGCCATGGCCTGCTCCAGGTTTTTGAGGGCCCCAGGCGAAAGAGTCTCAGTGGGCCCCCTCTTTAACACATACCACGATTCATGATGCGCAGATACAGTAGAGAAATATAGCACAGCTAATTAGCATACAGCCCACATAGTATATAACACAGCCCACGTAGTATATAACACAGCCCACGTAGTATATAACACAGCCCACATAGTATATAACACAGCCCACCTAGTATATAGCACAGCCCCCGTAGTATATAGCACCGACACGTAGTATATTGCCCAGCCACGTAATATATTGCACAGACACGTAGTTTATAGCACAGCCAGGTAGTATATAGCACAGAGAGGTAGTATATAACACAGCCCACGTAGTATATAACACAGCCCACGTAGAATATAGCACAGCCCACGTAGTATATAACACAGCCCACGTAGTATATTGCCCAGCCACGTAATATATTGCACAGCCACGTAGTATATAGCACAGCCACATAGTATATAGCACAGAGATGTAGTATATAACACAGCCCGTGCAGTATACAACACAGGCCACATAGTATAGAGCACAGTGATGTAGTATATTGCCCAGCCTCGTAATATATACCACAGCCACGTAGTTTATAGCACAGAGACGTAATATATAACACAGCCCACACAGTATATAACACAGCCCATGCAGTATATAACCCAGGCCACGTAGTATAGAGCACAGCGATGTAGTATATTGCCCAGCCACGTAATATATACCACAGCCACGTAGTATATAGCACAGATACATAGTATATAACACAGCCCATGCAGTATCTAACACAGCCCATGTAGTATATAGCAATGTGGGCACCATATCCCTGTTAAAAAAAAGAACTAAAATAAAAAATAGTTATATAATCACCTTCCGTTGGCCTCCAGATCCAGCCCAGGTGTTTACCGATGCTCCTCACGACGCTCCGGTCCCAAGAATGCATTGCGGTCTCGCGAGATGATGACGTAGCGGTCTCGCAAGACCGCTGTGTCATCATCTCGCGAGACCGCAATGCATAGACTGGAGAATCGTGAGGAGCAGCAGGAAAGGCGACGGAAGGTGAGAATATAATGATTTTTAATTTTTTTTATTATTTTTAACATTAGATCTTTTTACTATTGATGCTGCATAGGCAGCATCAATAGTAAAAAGTTGGTCACACAGGGTTAATAGCAGCGTTAACGGACTACGTTACACCACGGCATAACGCGGTGTAACACAGCCATTAACCCTGTGTGAGCGCTGACTGGAGGGGAGTATGGAGGGGGCACTGTCGGAGAGTAGGAAGGGGCGAATTCGCGGCCGCCTGCCATCCGCGATCAATCAGCAACGCTGGATTTCTGTGACAGACAGACAAACAGACAGATTACAAAGTTTCTCTTCTTTATTTGTACAATTGATGTATGAGAAAAGCTAAATGTATAGTTACTATTTTATCATACATTGCATTAGGGCAGAATCTACTGAATAAAAGACTGAAGCTGTTAAAGAGGAACTGTTACCGGGTCAAAAATTGCCAGTTTTTGCTCTTATTTTAATCTCGCTACTCCACTGAAAATTATTATTATTATTTTTTTTTTAAATCTGCCATATGATTCCATATGGGTCTCTTTGTGTAATGCTATTTTTATCTTCTTGGTTTGACTCACAGGTGACTTGTCTTTAAGCCTCTAATATTATTACCCTGTGAGCAACACCCTCTTGGTAAAAACCAAAAAATTATCAATAAATAAAAAGGAACCATATGGCGGAATTAAAAAAAAAAAGCATAAAAAGAACACTCAGTGGAGCATTGGTAATAAAATAAGAGCAAAGACTATTCTCTATAAATATGTCAGCAGAAAAACCTGTTGACAGATTCCCTTTAATCATGCAATGTCATGACATTACATATCTGACATAATAGCTGCTAAGTCTACAAGCACACCCCTGCATTATGGACACAGCAGAATTAACCTTTGTAAGTATATGAATTACACAGGTCCTAAAATCATCTGTCACTTCACAGCATGAAGATGTCAAGCTTCATTCAACTAACTTCACTAACTTCTATCATTTTTTAAAGAAATTGGTTTTCTGAAAACTAATTAAATGAATCAGTGAATGTGTTCAAGTGAAATGATCAGTAAAGAATCAAACCTGCTGGTGGGGAGAGTGAACACATCTAGTAGGCTCATTGCTGCCTTTGGGCACAGGAACATTAACAGTATACCATTTATAAAGCCGCAAGCGGATAATGTAGAATTTTCAGTATTATTGTACTAATATATGTTTTACATCTGTCGGTAATACAGAACTTTATTGATTGCGTGGTTGTGAGACACCTTAAAGAATACCTGTCAGAGGAAAATCAGAATAGAAGCTATTCAAGGGTATTAAACCCTCAGTGAAAAATAAATGATCATTTTAATGTTGCATCGTCAATACACAGTATATACAGTGCCTTGCGAAAGTATTTGGCCACCTGGAACTTTTCAATCTTTTCCCACATATCATGCTTCAAACATAAAGATACCAAATGTAAATTTTTGGTGAAGAATCAACAAGTGGAACACAATTGTGAAGTTGAACGAAATTTATTGGTTATTTTTAATTTTTGTGGAAATTTAAATACTGAAAAGTGGGGCGTGCAATATTATTCGGCCCCTTTAACTTAATACTTTGTTGCGCCATCTTTTGCTGAGATTACAGCTGCAAGTCGCTTGGGGTATGTCTCTATCAGTTTTGTACATCGAGAGACTGAAATTCTTGTCCATTTTTCCTTAGCAAACAGCTCGAGCTCAGTGAGGTTTGATAGAGATCATTTGTGAACAGCAGTTTTCAGCTCTTTCCACAGATTCTCGATTGGATTGAGGTCTGGACTTTGACTTGGCCATTCTAACACCTGGATACGTTTATTTGTGAACCATTCCATTGTAGATTTTGCTTTATGTTTGGGATCATTGTCTTGTTGGAAGACAAATCTCCGTCCCAGTCTCAGGTCTTTTGCAGACTCCAACAGGTTTTCTTCAAGAATGGTCCTGTATTTGGCTCCATCCATTTTCCCATCAATGTTAACCATCTTCCCTGTCCCTGCTGAAGAAAAGCAGGCCCAAACCATGATGCTGCCACCACCATGTTTGACAGCGGGGATGGTGTGTTCAGGGTGATGAGCTGTGCTGCCTTTACGCCAAACATATCATTTGGCATTGTTGCCAAAAAGATCGATTTTGGTTTCCTCTGACCAGAGCACCTTCTTCCACATGTTTGGTGTCTCTGCCAGGTGGCTTGTTGCAAACCTTAAACAACACTTTTTATGGATATCTTTGAGAAATGGCTTTCTTCTTGCCACTGTTCCATAAATGCCAGATTGGTGAAGTGTACAACTGATTGTTGTCCTATGGACAGACTGTCCCACTTCAGCTGTAGATCTCTGCAGTTCATCCAGAGTGATCATGGGCCTTTTGGCTGCATCTCTGATCAGTCTTCTCCATGTTTGAGATGAAAGATAAAAGATGATTCTTCACCAAAAATTTACATTTGGTATCTTTATGTTTGAAGCCTGATATGTGGGAAAAGGTTGAAAAGTTCCAGGGAGCTGAATACTTTCGCAAGGCACTGTATATATACACTCACCGGCCACTTTATTAGGTACACCTGTCCAACTTCTTGTTAACACTTAATTTCTAATCAGCCAATCACATGGCGGCAACTCAGTGCATTTAGGCATGTAGACATGGTCAAGACAATCTCCTGCAGTTCAAACCGAGCATCAGTATGGGGAAGAAAGGTGATTTGAGTGCCTTTGAACGTGGCATGGTTGTTGGTGCCAGAAGGGCTGGTCTGAGTATTTCAGAAACTGCTGATCTACTGGGATTTTCACGCACAACCATCTCTAGGGTTTACAGAGAATGGTCCGAAAAAGAAAAAAAATCCAGTGAGCGGCAGTTCTGTGGGCGGAAATGCCTTGTTGATGCCAGAGGTCAGAGGAGAATGGGCAGACTGGTTCGAGCTGATAGAAAGGCAACAGTGACTCAAATCGCCACCCGTTACAACCAAGGTAGGCCTAAGAGCATCTCTGAACGCACAGTGCGTCGAACTTTGAGGCAGATGGGCTACAGCAGCAGAAGACCACACCGGGTACCACTCCTTTCAGCTAAGAACAGGAAACTGAGGCTACAATTTGTACAAGCTCATCGAAATTGGACAGTAGAAGATTGGAAAAACGTTGCTTGGTCTGATGAGTCTCGATTTCTGCTGCGACATTCGGATGGTAGGGTCAGAATTTGGCGTAAACAACATGAAAGCATGGATCCATCCTGCCTTGTATGGAGCATCTTTGGGATGTGCAGCCGACAAATCTGCGGCAACTGTGTGATGCCATCATGTCAATATGGACCAAAATCTCTGAGGAATGCTTCCAGCACCTTGTTGAATCTATGCCACGAAGAATTGAGGCAGTTCTGAAGGCAAAAGGGGGTCCAACCCGTTACTAGCATGGTGTACCTAATAAAGTGGCCGGTGAGTGTATATAACAATTATACAGTGGTTTGGGTGGATTGCACATTTGCTAATTCTATTTATCAGGAAGTCCCATGAATCTATATAGAATGAAGCAGGTTTTTTTATGCTCTTACATAGTTATGGTATTATCACTGGATAATATATAAAACATATATAAAGATACCTAGTGAAATGAAAAAAATCTGAGAATTGCTTAAAGGGAATCTGTTCCCAGGCTTTTTCTACCTAATCTAAGAAAATTATAATGTAGGGGCAGAGACACCGATTCTAGCCGAATTATCAGTTACTGGTCTGCTTGCTGTAGTTTTCATAAAAATCAGCAGGTTTTCCTTAATTATCAGCAGGAAATTATCAGTAGAAGTCTAGTAAACCTGCTGCCAGGTAGTCCAACCACACCCCCACCACTGGTTGGCAGCTTTCTGCCTATGCACTGTATACACAGAAAGCTGCCAATCGGTGCTGTGGGTGGGGTCATACAAAACTCAGCATTCACGGAAGTGTAATAGAGTGCAGGGTTGCGTATGTCACCACGGAACAGACAGACCAACTGTTGAAGGGGATTTATTAACAGGGGTAAAATTCTCCTCGCAGGGAGTAAACAGGGGGTTAATGGAGTCAAACAGTTAACAGTAAACAATTAAGCGGAACCAAAAGGGTTAACGAGTGTTCTGGTAACTTATCAGCCCAGGGAGGTCCTGACTGGAGGGTCCTTATTTTCCAATGTGGATACAGTCACCAGCAGGGCTTGAGATCCTGAAGTCTCTTCTGTGTCTCCTGGAAAGTCCGTGGTTAAGCCTCTGCAGCCTGTTCTTCTCAAAGTGAAACTGGAACCAGGAAATAGCACAGCCTCCGTCGCTGCTGCAGGAGCCTCTGTGTACCAGGCTGACAGTCTCTCTGTAATAACGCTGTCACACACACACTGGGCAGTTACTTATCACACTCAGGGATCTTTGCTTGTCACTGCGGTCATCAGGGCTGCACAGTCACTGTCTCTGATTCAGGAGGCTTCCAAATCTACACCCCCGCATCCAGCCTTCACTCTGGTGGGTATCTCAGCCTCAGTGCCCTCACGGGGAGCACTACTTTTAGGGGAGCACGGCGCTGCAGCCTGCCCTCTCTTTGGCGCGCTGCCTTCCCTCTGCTCTCCCGCTCTTTTCTGACCACTCCCCTCTCTCTTCCCAGCAGTCCTGTTGTGAATTTGGATTCTGGGCTCCCCCGGTGGCTACTGGTGGAATTGAACTGGTGTCTTCATCTTCTCTGTTCACCTGTTCCCATCAAGATGTGGGAGTCGCTATATAACCTTGCTGCTCTGTTAGTTGCTTGCCGGTCAACAATGTTATCAGAAGCCTCTCTGTGCTTGTTCCTGCTCCTAGACAACTACTAGATAAGTTGGACTCTTGTCCATGTTTGTTTTTGCATTTTGTTCCAGTTCACAGCTGTAGTTTCGTTACTGTGTCTGGAAAGCTCTTGTGAACGGGAATTGCCACTCTGGTGTTATGAGTTAATGCCAGAGTTTTAAAGTAATTTCTGGATGGTGTTTTTTGATAGGGTTTTCAGCTGACCATGAAAGTGTCCTTTCTGTCTTCTGCTATGTAGTAAGTGGACCTCAAATTTGCTAAACCTATTTTCATACTACGTTTGTTATTTCATCTCAACTCACCGCCAATACATGTGGGGGGCCTCTGTCTCCTTTCGGGGTATTTCTCTAGAGGTGAGCTAGGACTAATATTTTCCTCTGCTAGCTTTATTTAGTCCTCCGGCTGGGCTGGGCATCTAGAATCAACGTAGGCATGCTACCCGGCCACTGCTAGTTGTGCGTTAGGTTTAGTTCATGGTCAGCTCAGTTCCCATCTTCCAAGAGCTAGTTCCTATATATGCTTATGCTATGTTCTCTTGCCATTGAGATCATGACAGTTTGACCGGACCGCAAAGTGTTAATTGTTTGGGCTGAAGCAGGAGAAAAAGAAGTGTTGAAGGGAAATTTTTTTTTTTTTTCCCCTCACAGTTTGGCTGCCTAGCCCTTAATTGCTGTCTAGCTGCTTCTTACCTCCTCTTAACCCTTGAATGGCTCTGTGTCCACCTGTTTGTAATGGATCTTCAGAGTGTAACTGCAGGTTTGAATAATCTCGCCACGAAGGTACAAAATTTGCAAGATTTTGTTTGTCATGCACCTGTATCTGAGCCGAGAATTCCTTTGCCGGAATTTTTCTCGGGGAATAGATCCGGGTTTCAGAATTTTCGAAATAATTGCAAATTATTTTTGTCTCTGAAATCTCGCTCTGCCGGAGACCCTGCACAGCAGGTCAGGATTGTGATTTCCTTGCTCCGGGGCGACCCTCAAGACTGGGCTTTTTCATTGACACCAGGGGATCCTGCGTTGCTCAATGTGGATGCGTTTTTTCTGGCCTTGGGGTTGCTTTATGACGAACCTCATTTGGAGCTTCAGGCAGAAAAAACTTTGATGTCCCTATCTCAGGGGCAAGATGAAGCGGAAATTTACTGCCAAAGATTCCGTAAATGGTCTGTGCTTACTCAGTGGAATGAGTGCGCCCTGGCGGCGACTTTCAGAGAGGGTCTCTCTGATGCCATTAAGGATGTTATGGTGGGGTTCCCTGTGCCTGCGGGTCTGAATGAGTCCATGACAATGGCTATTCAGATCGATAGGCGTTTGCGGGAGCGCAAACCAGTGCACCATCTGGCGGTGTCCACTGAGAAGTCGCCAGAGAGTATGCAGTGTGATAGAATTCTGTCCCGAAGCGAGCGGCAGAATTTTAGACGGAAAAATGGGTTGTGTTTCTATTGTGGTGATTCTACTCATGTTATATCAGCATGCTCTAAGCGCACTAAAAAGCTTGGTAAATCTGTTTCCATTTGCACCTTACCGTCTAAATTTATTCTATCTGTGACCCTGATTTGCTCTTTGTCATCTATTACCACGGACGCCTATGTCGACTCTGGCGCCGCTTTGAGTCTTATGGATTGGTCCTTTGCCAAACGCTGTGGGTATGATTTAGAGCCTTTGGAGACTTCTATTCCTCTGAAGGGGATCGACTCCACCCCATTGGCTAATAATAAACCACAATACTGGACACAAGTAACTATGCGTATTAATCCGGATCACCAGGAGATTATTCGCTTTCTGGTGCTGTATAATCTACATGATGATTTGGTGCTAGGATTGCCTTGGCTGCAATCTCACAACCCAGTCCTCGACTGGAGAGCTATGTCTGTGTTGAGCTGGGGATGTAAGGGGGCTCATGGGAATGTACCTGTGGTTTCCATTTCATCATCCATTCCCTCTGAAATTCCTGAGTTCCTGTCTGACTATCGTGACGTCTTTGAAGAATCCAAGCTTGGTTCGTTACCTCCGCACCGAGAGTGCGATTGTGCCATAGATTTAATCCCGGGTAGTAAATACCCAAAGGGTCGTTTATTTAATCTGTCTGTGCCTGAACATGCTGCTATGCGAGAATATATAAAGGAGTCCTTGGAAAAGGGACATATTCGTCCATCGTCATCTCCCTTAGGAGCCGGTTTTTTCTTTGTGTCAAAAAAAGACGGCTCTTTGAGACCATGTATTGATTATCGGCTTTTGAATAAAATCACTGTTAAATATCAATACCCATTGCCGTTGCTGACTGATTTGTTTGCTCGCATAAAGGGGGCCAAGTGGTTCTCTAAGATTGACCTTCGTGGGGCGTATAATTTGGTGCGAATCAGGCAGGGGGATGAGTGGAAAACCGCATTTAATACGCCCGAGGGCCACTTTGAGTATTTAGTGATGCCTTTTGGTCTTTCTAATGCTCCGTCAGTTTTCCAGTCCTTTATGCATGATATTTTTCGCGATTATTTGGATAAATTTATGATTGTGTATCTGGATGATATTCTGATTTTTTCGGATGACTGGGACTCTCATGTCCAGCAAGTCAGGAGGGTTTTTCAGGTTTTGCGGTCTAATTCTTTGTGTGTGAAGGGTTCTAAGTGTGTTTTTGGGGTACAGAGGATTTCCTTTTTGGGATATATTTTTTCCCCCTCTTCCATTGAAATGGATCCTGTCAAGGTTCAAGCTATTTGTGATTGGACGCAGCCCTCTTCTCTTAAGAGTCTTCAGAAATTTTTGGGCTTTGCTAACTTTTATCGTCGATTTATTGCTGGTTTTTCGGATATTGCTAAGCCATTGACCGATTTGACTAAGAAGGGTGCTGATGTTGCTGATTGGTCCCCTGATGCTGTGGAGGCCTTTCGGGAGCTTAAGCGCCGTTTTTCCTCTGCCCCTGTGTTGCGTCAGCCTGATGTTGCTCTACCTTTTCAGGTTGAGGTCGACGCTTCTGAGATCGGAGCTGGGGCAGTGTTGTCGCAGAAAAGTTCTGACTGCTCCGTGATGAGGCCTTGTGCCTTCTTTTCCCGTAAATTTTCGCCCGCTGAGCGGAATTATGATGTTGGGAATCGGGAGCTTTTGGCCATGAAGTGGGCTTTTGAGGAGTGGCGCCATTGGCTCGAGGGGGCCAGACATCAGGTGGTGGTATTGACTGACCACAAAAATTTGATTTATCTTGAGACCGCCAGGCGCCTGAATCCTAGACAGGCGCGCTGGTCATTATTTTTCTCTCGGTTTAATTTTGTGGTGTCATACCTACCGGGTTCTAAGAATGTTAAGGCGGATGTCCTTTCTAGGAGTTTTGAGCCTGACTCGCCTGGTAACTCTGAGCCCACAGGTATCCTTAAGGATGGAGTGGTATTGTCAGCCGTTTCTCCAGACCTGCGGCGGGCCTTGCAGGAGTTTCAGGCGGAGAGACCTGATCGTTGCCCACCTGATAAACTGTTTGTTCCTGATGATTGGACCAGTAGAGTCATCTCTGAGGTTCATTCTTCTGCGTTGGCAGGTCATCCTGGCATTTTTGGTACCAGGGATTTGGTGGCAAGGTCCTTCTGGTGGCCTTCCCTGTCACGAGATGTGCGAGGCTTTGTGCAGTCTTGTGACGTTTGTGCTCGGGCCAAGCCTTGTTGTTCTCGGGCTAGTGGATTATTGTTGCCCTTGCCTATTCCTAAGAGGCCTTGGACGCACATCTCGATGGATTTTATTTCAGATCTGCCTGTTTCTCAGAAGATGTCTGTCATCTGGGTGGTGTGTGACCGTTTTTCTAAGATGGTCCATTTGGTTCCTCTGCCCAAGTTACCTTCTTCTTCCGAGTTGGTTCCTCTGTTTTTTCAAAATGTTGTTCGTTTGCATGGTATTCCTGAGAATATCGTTTCTGACAGAGGGACCCAATTCGTGTCTAGATTTTGGCGGGCATTCTGTGCTAGGATGGGCATAGATTTATCTTTTTCGTCCGCTTTCCATCCTCAGACGAATGGCCAGACCGAGCGGATTAATCAGACCCTGGAGACATATCTGAGGTGTTTTGTGTCTGCTGACCAGGATGATTGGGTTGCTTTTTTGCCATTGGCGGAGTTCGCTCTCAATAATCGGGCCAGCTCTGCCACTTTGGTGTCCCCGTTTTTCTGTAATTCGGGGTTTCATCCTCGATTTTCCTCTGGTCAGGTGGAATCTTCGGATTGTCCTGGAGTGGATGCTCTGGTGGAGAGATTGCATCAGATCTGGGGGCAGGTGGTGGACAATTTGAGGTTGTCCCAGGAGAAGACTCAGCTTTTTGCCAACCGCCACCGTCGTGTTGGTCCTCGGCTTTCTGTTGGGGATTTGGTGTGGTTGTCTTCTCGTTTTGTCCCTATGAGGGTCTCTTCTCCTAAGTTTAAGCCTCGGTTTATCGGCCCGTATAAGATATTGGAGATTCTTAACCCTGTTTCCTTCCGTTTGGACCTCCCTGCATCCTTTTCTATTCATAACGTTTTTCATCGGTCATTATTGCGCAGGTATGAGGTACCGGTTGTGCCTTCCGTTGAGCCTCCTGCTCCGGTGTTGGTTGAGGGTGAGTTGGAGTACGTTGTGGAGAAAATCTTGGACTCTCGTGTTTCCAGACGGAGACTCCAGTATCTGGTCAAGTGGAAGGGATACGGCCAGGAGGATAATTCTTGGGTGAATGCATCTGATGTTCATGCCTCCGATCTGGTTCGTGCCTTTCATAGGGCCCATCCTGATCGCCCTGGTGGTTCTGGTGAGGGTTCGGTGCCCCCTCCTTGAGGGGGGGGTACTGTTGTGAATTTGGATTCTGGGCTCCCCCGGTGGCTACTGGTGGAATTGAACTGGTGTCTTCATCTTCTCTGTTCACCTGTTCCCATCAAGATGTGGGAGTCGCTATATAACCTTGCTGCTCTGTTAGTTGCTTGCCGGTCAACAATGTTATCAGAAGCCTCTCTGTGCTTGTTCCTGCTCCTAGACAACTACTAGATAAGTTGGACTCTTGTCCATGTTTGTTTTTGCATTTTGTTCCAGTTCACAGCTGTAGTTTCGTTACTGTGTCTGGAAAGCTCTTGTGAACGGGAATTGCCACTCTGGTGTTATGAGTTAATGCCAGAGTTTTAAAGTAATTTCTGGATGGTGTTTTTTGATAGGGTTTTCAGCTGACCATGAAAGTGTCCTTTCTGTCTTCTGCTATGTAGTAAGTGGACCTCAAATTTGCTAAACCTATTTTCATACTACGTTTGTTATTTCATCTCAACTCACCGCCAATACATGTGGGGGGCCTCTGTCTCCTTTCGGGGTATTTCTCTAGAGGTGAGCTAGGACTAATATTTTCCTCTGCTAGCTTTATTTAGTCCTCCGGCTGGGCTGGGCATCTAGAATCAACGTAGGCATGCTACCCGGCCACTGCTAGTTGTGCGTTAGGTTTAGTTCATGGTCAGCTCAGTTCCCATCTTCCAAGAGCTAGTTCCTATATATGCTTATGCTATGTTCTCTTGCCATTGAGATCATGACACAGTCCCCTGGTCCCCTCTGTCCAGGGCAGAACGTCTTCCCCCCAACAACCCAGCTGTCTGACTATGTGGTTCCAGGCAAGGAGCAGGGAAAGCAACCTCCTTACAGAAGCATGCACTAAATTATTTGATACATCTGAGTCGCCCTACCAGGGCCTGGGGTACTCGGCACCGGGTCCGGTCGCAACTAAGGGGGTGATCACATTGGCAGCGACTCAAGTTAAGGGGAATGGTCTATAAAGGGTATTTTGGAATAAAGTTTATTTGTGATGCCACCTGTGGTTCTCTGTCAGAGGGACTGATGTTATGACCCCAATGGCGAGGGTCTCAGAGGAACGTGGAAGTCTGCAGAATACAAAAATCCAGCTCATAGGGCAGTGGTAACTGGGTTGACCATATATCTACTCCTAACGCCAACACTAGAAGTAGCCGGGGATCATTCCTACGTTGATTCTAGATGACACGCGCCAGCCGGAGAATCTAGCTACCCCTAGTAGAGGAATACAAAGACCTTTCTTGCCTCCAGAGAAGGGGACCCCAAAGCTGGATAGAAGCCCCCCACAAATAATGACGGTGAGGTAAGAGGAAATGACAAACACAGAAATGAACCAGGTTTAGCACAGAGAGGCCCGCTTACTGATAGCAGAATAAAGAAAGGTAACTTATATGGTCAACAAAAACCCTATCAAAATCCACACTGGAAATTCAAGAACCCCCGAACCGTCTAACGGTCCGGGGGGAGAACACCAGCCCCCTAGAGCTTCCAGCAAAGGTCAGGATATAGATTTGGAACAAGCTGGACAAAAATACAAAACCAAAACAAATAGCAAAAAGCAAAAGGCAGACTTAGCTGATATAACTGGAACCAGGATCAGTGGACAAGAGCACAGCAGACTAGCTCTGATAACTACGTTGCCAGGCATAGAACTGAAGGTCCAGGGAGCTTATATAGCAACACCCCTAACTAACGACCCAGGTGCGGATAAAAGGAATGACAGAAAAACCAGAGTCAAAAAACTAGTAACCACTAGAGGGAGCAAAAAGCAAATTCACAACAGTACCCCCCCCTTAGTGAGGGGTCACCGAACCCTCACCACGACCACCAGGGCGATCAGGATGAGCGGCATGAAAGGCACGAACTAAATCGGCCGCATGAACATCAGAGGCGACCACCTAGGAATTATCCTCCTGACCATAGCCCTTCCACTTGACCAGGTACTGAAGCCTCCGCCTGGAGAGGCGAGAATCCAAGATCTTCTCCACCACGTACTCCAACTCGCCCTCAACCAACACAGGAGCAGGAGGCTCAGCAGAAGGAACTACAGGCACAATGTACCGCCGCAACAAGGACCTATGAAATACATTGTGAATAGCAAACGACACAGGAAGATCCAGACGAAAAGATACAGGATTAAGGATTTCCAATATCTTGTAAGGCCCAATAAAACGAGGTTTAAATTTGGGAGAGGAGACCTTCATAGGAACAAAGCGGGAAGAAAGCCATACCAAATCCCCAACGCGTAGTCGGGGACCCACACCGCGGCGGCGGTTGGCAAAGCGCTGAGCCTTCTCCTGTGACAACTTCAAGTTGTCCACCACATGATTCCAGATCTGCTGCAACCTATCCACCACAGAATCCACCCCAGGACAGTCAGAAGGCTCCACATGACCCGAAGAAAAGCGAGGATGGAAACCAGAGTTGCAGAAAAAAGGCGAAACCAAGGTGGCGGAACTAGCCCGATTATTAAGGGCAAACTCAGCCAACGGCAAGAATGTCACCCAATCGTCCTGATCAGCAGAGACAAAACACCTCAGATAAGCCTCCAAAGTCTGATTGGTTCGCTCCGTCTGTCCATTAGTCTGAGGATGGAAAGCAGACGAAAACGACAAATCAATGCCCATCCTACTACAAAAGGATCGCCAGAACCTGGAAACGAACTGGGATCCTCTGTCTGACACAATATTCTCAGGGATGCCGTGCAAACGAACCACGTTCTGGAAAAACACAGGAACCAGATCGGAAGAGGAAGGCAGCTTAGGCAAAGGAACCAAATGGACCATCTTGGAGAAGCGATCACATATCACCCAGATAACGGACATGCCCTGAGATAGCGGAAGATCAGAAATGAAATCCATGGAGATATGTGTCCAAGGTCTCTTCGGGACAGGCAAGGGCAAGAGCAAACCGCTGGCACGAGAACAGCAAGGCTTAGCTCGAGCACAAGTCCCACAGGACTGCACAAATGACCGCACATCCCTTGACAAGGAAGGCCACCAAAAGGACCTGGCCACCAGATCTCTGGTGCCAAAAATTCCCGGGTGACCTGCCAACACCGAGGAATGAACCTCGGAAATGACTCTGCTGGTCCACTTATCCGGGACAAACAGTCTGTCAGGTGGACAAGATTCAGGCCTATCAGCCTGAAATCTCTGCAACACACGTCGCAGATCCGGAGAAATAGCTGACAAGATAACTCCATCTTTAAGAATACCAACAGGATCAGCGACTCCAGGAGCATCAGGCACAAAGCTCCTAGAAAGAGCATCGGCCTTCCAGTCCAGGACTGGATTATGGGTCTGTAACCATGGCAGCCCTAAAACAACCAAATCATGCATTTTATGTAAAACCAGGAAACGTATCACCTCGCGGTGTTCAGGAGTCATGCACATGGTAACCTGTGTCCAATACTGCGGTTTATTTGCTGCCAATGGTGTAGCATCAATACCCCTAAGAGGAATAGGATTTTCTAATGGTTCAAGAGTAAAACCACAGCGCTTAGCAAATGAGAGATCCATGAGACTCAGGGCAGCACCTGAATCTACAAACGCCATGACAGGATAAGATGACAGTGAGCAAATCAAAGTTACAGACAGAATAAATTTAGGTTGCAAATTACCAACGGTGACAGGACTAACAACCTTAGCTATACGTTTAGAGCATGCTGAGATAACATGTGTAGAATCACCACAGTAGTAGCACAAGCCATTCCGGCGTCTATGAATTTTCCGCTCATTTCTAGTCAGGATTCTATCACATTGCATTAAATCAGGTGTCTGTTCAGACAACACCATGAGGGAATTTGCGGTTTTTCTATCACATTGCACCGAATTAGGTGTCTGTTCAGACAACACCATGAGGGAATTTGCGGTTTTGCGCTCCCGCAACCGCCGGTCAATTTGAATAGCCAGTGCCATAGTGTCATTCAGACCTGTGGGAATGGGAAAACCCACCATAACATTCTTAATGGCTTCAGAAAGGCCATTTCTAAAATTAGCGGCCAGTGCACACTCGTTCCAATGTGTCAGCACGGACCATTTCCGAAATTTTTGGCAATACACTTCAGCCTCGTCCTGCCCCTGAGACATAGCCAGCAAGGCCTTTTCTGCCTGAATCTCAAGATTGGGTTCCTCATAAAGTAAACCGAGCGCCAGAAAAAACGCATCAAGATCAGCCAATGCCGGATCTCCTGGCGCCAGCGAAAAAGCCCAATCCTGAGGGTCGCCCCGTAAGAACGAAATCACAATTTTTACTTGCTGAGCAGAATCTCCAGATGAACAGGGTCTCAGGGACAAAAACAATTTACAATTATTCACGAAATTCCTAAACTTAAACCTGTCTCCGGAAAACAGTTCAGGAATCGGTATTTTAGGTTCTGACCTAGGATTTCTGATAACATAGTCTTGTATGCCCTGCACACGAGTAGCCAGCTGGTCCACACTTGTAATCAAGGTCTGGACATTCATGTCTGCAGCAAGCATAGCCACTCTGAGGTAAAGGGGAAGAAGAAAAAAAAAAAAAAAAAACTCTGAATCTTCTTTCTTATAATCCCTCTTCTGCAATGCATTAAACATTTAATACTGGCCTGGCAAACTGTTATGACCCCAATGGCGAGGGTCTCAGAGGAACGTGGAAGTCTGCAGAATACAAAAATCCAGCTCATAGGGCAGTGGTAACTGGGTTGACCATATATCTACTCCTAACGCCAACACTAGAAGTAGCCGGGGATCATTCCTACGTTGATTCTAGATGACACGCGCCAGCCGGAGAATCTAGCTACCCCTAGTAGAGGAAAACAAAGACCTTTCTTGCCTCCAGAGAAGGGGACCCCAAAGCTGGATAGAAGCCCCCCACAAATAATGACGGTGAGGTAAGAGGAAATGACAAACACAGAAATGAACCAGGTTTAGCACAGAGAGGCCCGCTTACTGATAGCAGAATAAAGAAAGGTAACTTATATGGTCAACAAAAACCCTATCAAAATCCACACTGGAAATTCAAGAACCCCCGAACCGTCTAACGGTCCGGGGGGAGAACACCAGCCCCCTAGAGCTTCCAGCAAAGGTCAGGATATAGATTTGGAACAAGCTGGACAAAAATACAAAACCAAAACAAATAGCAAAAAGCAAAAGGCAGACTTAGCTGATATAACTGGAACCAGGATCAGTGGACAAGAGCACAGCAGACTAGCTCTGATAACTACGTTGCCAGGCATAGAACTGAAGGTCCAGGGAGCTTATATAGCAACACCCCTAACTAACGACCCAGGTGCGGATAAAAGGAATGACAGAAAAACCAGAGTCAAAAAACTAGTAACCACTAGAGGGAGCAAAAAGCAAATTCACAACAGACTGACTCTGCTTAAAGGAGTCCTCTGGGGTGATGTTGTTGCAGCAAGATGGTGACGCTTCCCACAGATGAAGCCGGGTCCCCAGGGCTCCCAAGGTGTATGGCAGGGATTATGTGTTGCTGGTAAATAACGGAGGACACAGAGTTGCAGTCTTTACCTGGTTTACTGATGGTAGCAGGCCTCAGTCCAGGGTACCGGCAACAGGTGCAGAAGGATTCCAGGCAGCCTGAAAACAAGTAAAAATCCCCTTGGCAGGTCAGGTTGGGGGACTTCCACTATGCACTGGTTTTCTGGTCCCTTGCTATCTGTAGCTTGCTGGCAAGGTACCCTTTTTCTCTCCTGTCCTGGGACAGTACCTGCATGGTAGGCAACTTGAGCTGTTCTCTTGGGGTCTCTGACATGGTAACTCCAGGCTCTAACTGCTGCTGTACCTCAGGTATGGTATGGGCAATTTACGTATAGTCCTATGCCCTCTGGTTCTACTGTGGGATTTGCAGTTATCCACAACCTCGGGCTCCCGGTGCCTGGCTTATGTGCTCTGGCTCACAGGAGGCCCAATCACAGCCTCCTTTTAAGCTCCTAATCACTCCTCTGAGCTCCTTTCCTGTCTCTTGTCTCACACAGACTGTCTGAGTCCTCCTCCAGACCAGGATGGATATCAGAGAAGTTCCCCTCAAACAGGGTTTTGAGCTTCCCTTTCTGGCCTGGAGTTAGAATGTGTTGTGTGTACAGCTTACCTGCCAAAGGGATCCCTCCTGTCTCCAGGCATGGCACTACCCTCTCCGAGAGGAAGGCTGCACCACTGTGGTACCCGAACTCCTGGGGTGCCACGCATCTCTCAAATCAGGGTTACTTGGTATGTATTTTATATCTGCAGAATGCCAATTCTTACTACAGATAGGTTGCCATTCAGCTGGGATTTTAGTTATACCCACCACACCCAGAAAATCTGAAGGAAACATAAATCTTGTTCAAAGTGACCCTAAATTTTTTTTGAGGGGGATTGCATTTGGGGCTCAAAGTTCTCATCTCACCATTTCTGCCTCAGTCTATATCAGTTTTCCCCTTATGCTTATGCAGCACCACAGTGCACGGTTGCTGCAGTGATGTTGCTTTTCCTTCGGGGAAGGTAATGTCATGCTCAGAGGCAATAGAGCTCTCTTCACCAGGTAAGGCGCAAACATGCAACAGATTCTGAATCCAGGCCTGGAGGGGGGCTCAGCACCAGGATTCAGGGGAGCTTTCCTGTGCTATATGTATCCTGACCTGTAGGAGGAGCTAGGCAGTTGGTCCTGGGAGACCAAGCAGAGCAGATGTCTAGGAGAGACGCAGTGCAGACAGAGAGGCCTGGCAGCCACAAGGGAGCTGCAGCCTCTGGAAGGAGGAAGACCTGAAGGGTTGGATGTGGAGTAGCTGGAAGGGAAGGAGCACAGGAGAGGAACAGAGCTCAGAGGGGAACTGTGGCAGGGTACCCTCAGAGCTGAAGCGCAGTAACCGGGAACCTGGAGCCTGAGGCTTTTGTGGGACTCTAGGACACAGAGCAGAACCGGAGGGCACGACACTACACGTTACCTGCTCGCACCACGCCTGAGACGCAGCAGCACCTGAGGAACCCGGGGTATGTTAGAGTCCCTGTAAAAAGGCTCAAGCTGCCCATCGTGCAGGTACCTGTCCCAGGACAGGGGGAAAACTGGAGGACTCTGTAGGAAGCTTCAGGCAGCAGGGACTTCACCTTTAACGGCAGTAGTTGGGAAGGTTCATGGACCTCAACTGGAGATGGGAACCCTCTATTGCATCTGGGCCGGCCGGACCACCATCATCTGTGCCTGGTACCCTGGACTGTGGCCAGCAACCTACAGTAAACCAGGTAAAGACTTACAACTTGTCTCCTCCATTTATTCATCGGCACATATCACCACCTTGTCACACACCATAGGACCCCTGGGGACCCCGCTTCACATGTGGGAAGTGTAACATCTGTGCTGCCGCAACATCCCCCAGGGGACCCCTTTAATCCAGCATCGGTCCAACTACTGACCGAACTCCACAGGTGGCGTCATGACAAACTTTAAACATTTTCCCCTATAACGTTGAGGCCCAGGGCCACGGACCGGGTCGCAGCCACTGTGACATCCCCCTTTGCAACCGGAACCGGTAATGAGCACCCCACTGCCCTGGGGGCAACTCACTTACTGGTATTATGACTATACAACATCACTTTGGATGGAACATCAGCGTACAAAGAGGGAGAACCAGAGAAAACGTGGGCACAGCAAACCTGTTGTGGGGCACTGAAGTGGAATCACAAAGCGGTTGGTTGCAAAGTTTGTTATTTTTCTATTTTGAGGTTAAACTGCTAACATTTAAAAAATAAGAACAGGAACTCCACTTTAATATAGGCGATTTTCTAAAATTAGATTTACAAATTAATATTTTTACATTATTTCTGCACTTATTTGTATGCCTAGATTATTGTTACAATAAAATAAAGCAAACATGTCACTTACAGCAATAAGTACTCAATAAAAAGCTGGTGTTCTAGGTGTTAGATATTACACAAGGAATCATACTACTGTGAAGACACCCAGGAACCATCTTAAATGCACTTACTGCAAGCATCATTTGCTACATAACACTACAAAGATTACTCTAGGCACAAATAATGTTCCCAAGCTTGTCTAGAACTCAGCCAGCCTGATGATTCATGGTGTTGACCCATATTCCCATAGGAATTGTAATTAAAATGTTGTGGCTAATTAAAGCATAACCATGAGGATAATGAAATAAAGAGGTAATCACTAGCCAATGACTAAACAGTTTTACATGTTAGAAATCTAATAGAGATAATGTCTGACAACATGGCTTATGTACAAATAACTAGATGCTTGGTGCTATGTGTTTTGCACTGTTGTACTGAAAATAAAAGGTAGTATCACTTAGGAATACAATGTATACAGTAGAAACTGCACCAAAGCAAAGATTGGTAACGTGCATGTTAGAATAAAAATAATGCTGCAATATTTCAAACTGCTGAGTTATAGGGGACAACCTAAAGAAAAATGAGCTACCAACACCTGATTGATATTTAAAAAATCATTTTATTATATTTCATTAGTAGCAAAACATATAAACATGAAAAAATTAATCGAGAAAGGTGGCCTCTCCAGATTAGACAACCCAATATTGCATATAAACAGAAAATTTAACCCGCCCACACAGGCACCACAACAATATAAAGCTAGGATATGTATAGAAAATCCAGAAATGCAAAGAATATCACCCACAATGTGTACAGTACAGACCAAAAGTTTGGACACACCTTCTTATTTAAAGATTTTTCTGTATTTTCATGGCTATGAAAATTGTACATTCACACTGAAGGCATCAAAACTATGAATTAACACATGTGGAATTATATACTTAACAAAAAAGTGTGAAACAACTGAAATTATGTCTTATATTCTAGGTTCTTCAAAGTAGCCACCTTTTGCTTTGATGACTGCTTTGCACACTCTTGGCATTCTCTTGATGAGCCTCAAGAGGTAGTCACCGGAAATGATCTTCCAACAATCTTGGAGGAGTTCCCAGAGATGCTTAGCACTTGTTGGCCATTTTGCCTTCACTCTGCGGTGCAGCTCACCCCAAACCATCTCGATTGGGTTCAGGTCTGGTGACTGTGGAGGCCTGGTCATCTAGCGTAGCACCCCATCATTCTCCTTCTTGGTCAAATAGCCCTTACACAGCCTGGAGGTGTGTTTGGGGTCATTGTCCTGTTGAAAAGTAAATGATGGTCCAACTAAACGCAAACTGGGTGGAATAGCATGCCGCTGCAAGATGCTGTGGTAGCCATGCTGGTTCAGTATGCCTTCAATTTTGAATAAATCCCTAACAGTGTCACCAGCAAAGCACCCACACACCATCACACCTCCCCCTCCATGCTTCACGGTGGGAACCAGGCATGTAGAGTCCATCCGTTCACCTTTTCTGCGTTGCACAAAGACACTGTGGTTAGAACCAAAGATCTCAAAATTGGACTCATCAGACCAAAGCACAGATTTCCACTGGTCTAATGTCCATTCCTTGTGTTCTTTTGCCCAAGCAAGTCTCTTCTGCTTGTTGGCTGTCCTTAGCAGTGGTTTCCCAGCAGCTATTTTACCATGAAGGCCTGCTGCTGCTCCTCTTAACAGTTGTTGTAGAGATGTGTCTGCTGCTAGAACTCTGTGTCGCATTGACCTGGTCTCTAATCTGAGCTGCTGTTAACCTGCAATTTCTGAAGCTGGTGACTCGGATAAACTTATCCGCAGAAGCAGAGGTGACTCTTGGTCTTCCTTTCCTGGGGCGGTCCTTATGTGAGCAAGTTTCTTTGTAGCGCTTGATAGTTTTTGCCACTGCACTTGGGGACACTTTCAAACTTTGCCCAATTTTTCGGACTGACTGACCTTAATTTCTTAACGTAATGATGGCCACTCGTTTTTCTTTACTTAGCTGCTTTTTTCTTGCCATAATACAAATTCTAACAGTCTATTCAGTAAGACTATCAGCTGTGTATCCACCAGACTTCTGCACAACACAACTGATGGTCCCAACCCCATTTATAAGGCAAGAAATCCCACTTATTAAACCTAACAGGGCACACCTGAGAAGTGAAAACCATTCCCGGTGACTACCTCTTGAAGCTCATCAAGAGAATGCCAAGAGTGTGCAAAGCAATGATCAAAGCAAAAGGTGGCTACTTTGAAGAACCTAGAATATAAGACATAATTTCAGTTGTTTCACACTTTTTTGTTAAGTATATAATTCCACATGTGTTAATTCATAGTTTTGATGCCTTCAGTGTGAATGTACAATTTTCATAGTCATGAAAATACAGAAAAATCTTTAAATGAGGTGTGTCCAAATTTTTGGCCTGTACCGAATATAATATATTGTTAGAGGTCCGATAACGAGTGATTCTAAAGTAACCTATGAATAACAGATGTACATAATACGGGACACAATAGGAAGCAATAACACCAATAAATTAGGACCAATGAGCAATCCAAAAAAATACTAAGGAGAAGTTCTTAGATAATACAGATGAATGCAACTGAACCATAGAACCAAGCGTGGAAGAAATATTGCAGATTACTATATGCATGTTGTCATGTTGGTGCAAATGTGGCAGGGCAATAGAAGACCCCAACACGCGTTTCACTGTCTGACCATGGCTTCCACATTAGGTCCGAGGTTATAGGAGGCATAAAAAGTGACAACTGCTGCCCTGAGCAATAAACATGTTTCTAGCTGTTGTCATTGGAGTTTTTGCTATTCGCCCACAGTGCACTAGCAGGAATTCGGATTCTTATGGCCAGGGAGCGAGTTATTGACCACAATAATGAATCATGTTTGTAGTTACTATACATATGCGCTTTTATATTAAAAATTATTCACTAATTACTAAGAATGGCACATGCCAAATCAAAGCGTTACTTGCTCTGTTACCCCTTACTGGCCCCATAACATAGTGCCATGGGTCTAAGTTGCTTAGTGGGTAAATCAACCTTTAAATAAATGATCATATGTGGAAGAAAATCAGGAAATCAAATGCTTAGTAGTCATATTAGACTCTGCAGATTTGCTTAAGCATAGAAACATTTTCGATGTGCCACTTATCGTTTTTTTTTTAGGATAAAAGGGATGAAATTGAACAGGGAAAAATTTTACAATAAAACAATTGTAGTAAATGGTAGCAGGAAAAATCAGGACAAAAGAAATGAGATTATAGTCAAGAGAAATAATGTTCTGAAATGTCAGATGTTATAACGGAGTAATAAATGCAGATATGGTAAGGCAAGTAATGCTGTCAGAAAGAAAAGGCACGTAATCTGAAAAGTCAAGAAGTGAAAAGATTGTCAAGCCAGTAAAAGGAAGAGAAATGTACAAAGAAAGTATAAAAAAGGCCAGTAGCTGTAACATCTAATAGTAATATGGAGGAAAACCTAAAGCGGGTGGCGACAAAGTCAGACATATTCTATTGACCGATCAATAAAATAAATAATGGAAGTCACAATGCAGAAGTGACAAAAACCTAATCCATGTTTGTGCATATATCATTCCTGTGTGTGCTTGATGATGACGGTCCAACCCTCCGTTACAGTAACCCTTGTGGAATGCGGTGTGCAGGGTGGTATGGACCAGTTAAGAACATGTCTCGTGTCTCCAGGGAGGGCAAATTATATTGGCCTTTGGAGTTTCAACATTCTGATCCTTTTTTCTCCAAGACTATAGACTATAGTCTAATGTGTATGTGGGTCTTAAGGAAATCTGTCACCTGGTTTTCGCGAACTCATCTGAGATCAGCATAATGTAGAGAAAGTGACCTTGATTCCAGAAATGTACAGTATAACTTGCTTAACTGGGTACAGGAGTTGTGATACAATGAGAGTTTTTAGATGTAGCAGAGCTCAGAAAGCTAACCCCGCCCACACCGCTGATTATCAGCTTTCTGTGTACATTGTATATTGACAGAAAGCTGCTAATCAGTGCTGCGGGCCTGGATGGACTACTTAAAACGAGGGCGCTAGTCTGGCAGTGATAATCTCCTGCTGATATAAGATTAACTGTATTGAAACAGAATCCCACAACCTAATAAAGGACACATCGTTGAAATCAAGTACTCAGCCCCTACCTCTTGCTGCCCTCAGATTGTATAAGAAAAACCTGCTGGCAGATTACCTTTAAGCATCCAAGCTATAGGTTGACCATGATTTCAGGGAATATGGCTGAAAAGGGCACTGTGCAATGAAATGTCTCTTTCAAGTTCACTTTCTAGACTGTTGTTCTATAAAAAAAACAGTAAGGCGGATCTACAAATAAAGCTAACACCCCAATCATCAGATTTTCAATCTGATATAGAACTTATATAGATTATATAATCTATAATAGATTATATAGAACTGGCTGTAGGCTTGGAAAATTCTTTGAGATAAAATCTCTTCGATGACAGTTTTCCATCTTCCAGCTCTATTATATTCACAAGTGTGGTGTTAATGTGTGCTGACACCAGATAGAGAGTGACATTTACTGCTGATGACGTTCTCTGCCTCCCAAAATCAAACTGTCTTAAAATAGAAAATTCTGCAGCAACTGTAATCAATGGCAAAGCACCAGCCTCACAATTCTCCATCCTATTGATCTCGGCTTACATTGTAGAAACCAGACTCTGCAAAATCTCTCGATGGCAGCCTTCAAACACTGTGCAATTAGACATGTGCAAGGGGAAACAGATGTTGCGGAAAAATAATTGCTTGTCTGCATTTTTGATGATCTTTTCCTTTTTAATTCCAAACATGCAAATCACTTGCCTGAGATCCTTTAGAAGGGAGTCTCTGGAAAGCATGCAGCAAACTTATTTAATCAGCTCTCCAGTTTACTTTATGTGGATGAGCTCCGGTGTTATTTGGGTTGGCGGGTTAACAAGCACAGAATTCCTCCGGATGTTAGTAAGGGCACGATAATACAGTACCGCCGCAAGGGTCAACCACCTGACACGTGTACGCTCCGGAGAGATGTGGGGATGGTAATGCAGGTCACACTTTGTCTTTAGAACTTTGGCCAGTGTCTAATCCTTTGCACTTCACTCTTGCAAGGTGATGAATGATCCTTATGATCATCATTATTTCAGCTCCTGCACATATTTTACATCACTCAACCTGCTGATCATCAGACAGAAATATCATCACAATTCAGAAGGGTATAAATGTTGTATCATACCATACAAATAAGACCTATTTTGTAAGCCCCTGTTTATATCTTATAACATAAAGACAGTTACTAAATTAGACAGAGCTGATCTCTAGCGACTGACGGACCCCCAGAGCATATCTATGCTAATGAAGACAGATTTTAGAGGGCTATAAAGGCCTATTTATATTTTTCTACCCCTTTCCGATATCCTCCTTCTAATTTCACTGTACTATACTAATATTGTATTATTATTATCGTGGTACTGCATGACAATGGAGTCACTGAAGGGTTGTTTGCCCTATGGAGTGGAGGAGACACAATACATACATAGTGTATTATTTTGTCTAAAAAAAACTACCAGCGCTTGATATTTAGCACAGTTTATCATTTCCTATGTCCCACAGTCTAACATATTTGATATTTTACTATCCGTCTTGAGTACAGCTTTTTATAGGATTATTGTATTACTAGGGACGAGCAAATCAATGTGCAGGACCACTGTCTAGCAGCAACGTCAGTAGTCCGTGACTACTATACAGGAACCTTATGAACCGCCATCTACCTGCTAAAATCCCCATCACCTCTTTTGATTTGTAGACCTTGCAGGACGCCAAGAGGTACAGAGCATGTCTGCAGGTAGGAGGTAGATTACTAGGCTGATGTAGATGTTGGACCATGGAACTGTGAATTGATTTGATCATAATTTTGACCATCTGCAGAGTCAGAATGTGTGCGTGACCAGACACAGAAGTGTTTGACATATGCGCTTCCATACTGCATGCAAAGAGGCACCCTTTCCTCTGACGTTCTTTGCTAGCTTTGGCAATTATGATATCCAAATACGATAACTTGCAACGAATGCGTTGAAGATAAAATCCGTAGTGCGATAGACAAATAACCTTGACTTTACAATGATTCAACAATTAAGAATTCAGGCTCTTTGACAAAAGCTCAGCACGAGATGATAACACATAATGCCAAAGCATTTGGCTAATTTGATACTGACCCACACACAATAAATACAGAGAAAATCAATGACCTTTCTAACAGAAGATAAAGAGCTTTTGTCATGAAACCCTGACTTCAAGGCTGTCAACTCCAGGGAATTAAAACTAAAACCAAGTATCCTCTTGTCTGAAGCCATTAACGATGCCTGACAGTGCACTAAAATGCACATGCTCAGATGTGCACAATGTGCTGACTATCGGGAAAAATGTGCAGGATCTGCGGTGCGTCATTCAGATTTGAAGCTAACAATTATGTAAAAATGACTCATGGTACGGTGGCTTTATTAATAGAAGACATCACTGACATAATCAAATGCTGTACGGTTCCTGCACTATCCAGTTATACTTTTTAGTTTACAGATATAATACATGTCACAAGACTTTATTGTGGTCCGGCTGCTCAGATTCCCATCTATGCTCTCATATGATATGTTCTGGCACTCGAGAGGTTACTGGCATATTGGGTTTGGTGAAAGACAATCTCCTGGATTCACCCATGGAAGTTGATGATCCTCTTACTCAACAGATTCTGAATGAAGTTTTGTTTCCTGCTTGTTCGTGTGTTCTGCTTTTATTGGCATCCTGATTATAATGAAATATAGTAGCACTAATCACTGCATCCTGTTGTATAGAGCCCTGGTATTGCTATAAAGCAATGCTTGAAAGTTTCCTCTGTTTTGTCAGATCCCCTGATTGCCTCTGACAGCCCGGCGTGACTTACTCATGTCCTTACTCGACCTCCCAATCTGACTTATTCCCTACCTGTTTTAAAGAGATTTGCGTATAAAATCTGCCTTCTATATCTGAATGTCAGTCCTCTACGCATGGGATTAAATAGTTAATTAATAAAAAGCCCTGAGATCTCATTACTTAATCTGATTACTCTTTTGTCTGACTGTGGCCTCCAATATGTCATGATTTCCATTATATTAAAGTAGCTTTCACAAATCACCCGCTGAACAGATTCAGGAACACTTCCCACAGCATCTTTATACTCACCCTCTAAAAGCCTCTACAAACCCTGATCAGAAATCACTGGTCAGAAATATTTGATTGGCAGTAGCTTTATGTGTATATTATCTTGTCTACCTAATTGTAGTTTACTTTTTTAGTTCAAAACAAAATGCAATACATTGAAATAGCTATAAAATTTAGCAAACAGCATCATGTGAGGAAACCCATGACGTCAGACTTATACAACTTTTAAAAGAATTGTCATAGATCTACACGGTCAGGATAAGTTCTAACAGCGATGGGAAATGTTTCTGATATATTCATTTTAAGGAGTGCTCTTTACCTGGTAAAGCTGGTATACTTTTATTACAGTCGCCTCCAGCTCAAAAATATCTCCAGAATCCGTCCTTTCCTCAACCTTCAATCTACTAAAATGCTTGTGCATGCCCTCATCATCTCCCGCCTTGACTACTGCAACATCCTTTTCTGCGGCCTCCCTGCTAACACCCTTGCACCTCTCCAGTCCATCCTTAACTCTGCTGCCCGACTAATCCATCTCTCTCCTCGCTACTCCCCCGCTTCCCCCCTCTGCAAATCTCTTCACTGGCTCCCATTCCCTCAGCGTATCCAGTTCAAATTACTAATACTGACCTACAAAGCCATCCACAACCTGTCTCCTCCATATATCTCTGAACTAATCTCCATATATCTTCCCTCACGTAATCTCCGGTCCTCCCAAGACCTCCTTCTCTCCTCCACACTTATTCGCTCCTCATCCAATCGCCTCCAAGACTTCTCCCGAATATCCTCCATCCTCTGGAACTCTCTGCCCCAACACGTCCGACTATCAACCACAGTCGGATCCTTCAGACGGAACCTGAAAACTCATCTCTTCAGGAAAGCCTACAGCCTGCACTGACCCCGCTGCCTCCTCACCACTACTGAAGCTACCGCCCCACCAACATTGGAGCTACTGCAACCCTCGACCTACTGTCTCCTTCCCCATAATCCTGTAGAATGTAAGCCCGCAAGGGCAGGGTCCTCGCCCCTCTGTATCAGTCTGTCATTGTAAGTCTGTCTACTGTAAGTGATATCTGTAACTTGTATGTAACCCCTTCTCATGTACAGCACCATGGAATCAATGGTGCTTTATAAATAAATAATAATAATAATAATAATAATAATTACAGCTGGGCAGCTAAATGAATCAAGAATGTACAATTTCCTTTATTTTTTAAGGATACGTTGCACACATTTTTTCATATGGATTCCAGCTGAAATAGCGCTTAAAATACAAAAAAGGGTGCATGGCAGCTAAAATTCATATAGCTTCTAAATGGAGAACTCAGACACTGTCCATTTCAATGGTGAGAGACAGAATGAATGAAATTTTAATGTGCGAGAGAATCCAAGCAACTAGATGTGATGACATGGATGCCTTTTTTCGAATCTGGAGCCCTTGGCTCGATCTCGACTCTAGCACCCCCCTGACTCGAACCCTCCTACTGTCTCCATAAATTTCTTACATCTTATATCTGTACATTATTAGTATATTGCGACAAATCAGCACTCACCTAATTATCAACATCTGATGACATGACATGTTGGATTTCCCCCATAATTGGTAAAACGAAGTGATGTTACCCCCCTTGTTGTTCCTATCCCTAGTCTGTCTTGTCCTGTCTTTCTAGTTTGGTTTATATGATCGACCTTTATTGATATGGTTACTTTTACATTTTTGTCATGATGCTATACAAATAACTATATCTTTTTTTTACATGGAAGGTCGTCTTTGTTATATATTGTTATGAAAACTTTAAATAAACATATTGAAACAAAAAAAAAAAAATACAAAAAAGGAATAGACATATTGTATGCACTGCTATGTAAAAATTACTTGCTGTGCATATATTCAGCCTTTTTGAGCTAATTTTAAAGGGAACCTGTTACCAGGTTTGTCCCATTATTCAGTCCTGATATACAGCATTCTAATATGCTGTATATATACCCCCAATCCAGCCTGCAAGAGAAGAAAGACCTGTTATAATAGTCACCTATGGGGTGGTTGGGTCCCATGGACATCACTGGTCTTGGTCTGGTGCCTCCCTTCTTCTTGCTTCATGTGCACGACACATCCTACCTCATCCACACAGTGTTCCCGGCATCATGCTCCTGCGCCCAGTAGGTGAGTATAATAAAAGGTCTTTTCCTTGTCTTGCAGACTAGATTGGGGGCATACAGTATCTACAGCTTGTCAGCTAACGGGCCACTTCACTCTTACTTCTTTTGGATGTAACTGACATCCATAGAAAGTATGAGAGAAGCAGCAGTTCTCAATTCAGATCCATCTGAAGGAAGTGAGAGTGAAGTAGCCTATTAGGGACTGCTGATAGTTTACAGGGCTCACATGACATAATGTCATGCAAGCAGTGGGAAATCCGGCACCGGCGTTGCTAGAACGTTGCTGAATCAAGAGGAGAGTACAAGTTGTTTTTATTTTACATGGGGGGGATGTAGTAATTGAGAAGGGGATGTCTGAGTAGTCTATACTAGTATATACTGTACTATAATAAGCAGATTTGACAATGCATCTTCATCATTTTTGGAATGTCATTAATCACTGACTCCTCTGAGGTGTCATCAGTTTCTGGTTGATGTAAATGCTGCAAATTAAATAACTACACAAATTGCTTTTGCTATTCCATGTTTCTGAATGTGTCTCACATCACATGTCTAAAACCTGATGCTATTCAGTAAAACTTTAGAACTTGTTTAACACATGGCTCCTCTTGTCATCATCTTGAAATGATTTACCCACTGAATATGATATAATTAATATCTAAAGTTTGTGCAAACGACAATCTCTGAACCACATGGGTATTTTGAATGTAATTATACTGGTTTTCCAGTAATATACAGCAATGGCCTATCTTTAGGACAAAAAGTAGATGTGTGAGAGATAATTTTTTGACAGTCATCAAAAGAAACAATAAGTAGTTTGTATATGTGTCTGTGCTGCGTAATGCTGCTTTGCCATATTCAAGGCTGAACAACAAAAACCAAGACACAGCCGCATGACTAGTGTGCTGCTAAGTCCCTCACATTAGAGAAGAAGACCCTTTCAATCTTCTGATTAGTGGGGTTAAAGGGACCCAGACACCACCAATGATATTTTGATGATTCAGTCCATTACTAAGACTGCTATGCTAAGATTTCTGTCTATATGCTAACATAATTTTGCCTCTACTTTTCAGTTTTAATGGAAATACTCTACTAGAATACAGTAGTGGCTGTTCTCCAAAAGCCTAAACATTGTGCTCTGTCAATTACAAATGCAACAAAGTTTACCTTAACACAGATAACATTGGAATATCATGGCATAAACAAATAATTTGACACTAACTTAGCTTGACATAGACAATGGCTTGTATACTCTTAAGTTAGTTCAAAGGGGTTGTCTGTTGAATACATGCTAGCCCTTAGGCCATGTGCACACGTTCAGTATTTTTCGCGTTTTTTCGCTATAAAAATGTGATAAAAACGCAAAAAAAAGGCTAACATATGCCTCCCATTATTTTCAGGGTATTCCGCATTTTTTGTGCAAATGTTGCATTTTTTTCCGCAAAAAAATCGCATCGCGGAAAAAAATGCAACATGTTCATTAAATTTGCGGAATTGCGGGGATCCGCACAACTAGGAATGTATTGATCTGCTTACTTCCCGCACGAGGCTGTGCACACCATGCGGGAAGTAAGCAGATTATGTGCGGTTGGTACCCAGGGTGGAGGAGAGGAGACTCTCCTCCACGGACTGGGCACCATATAATTGGTAAAAAAAAGAATTAAAATAAAAAAATAGTCATATACTCACCTTCGATGGCCCCCGCAGTCTTCCCGCCTCTCAGGTGCATGCTGCCCCTTCGGTACTTCCAATAGCTGGAGTGTCTGAAGGACCTGCGATGACGTCGCGGTCTTGTGAGTGGTCGCATGACCGCTCACGTGACCGCGACGTCATCAAAGGTCCTGCACACACACACCATCTATAGGAACGGACGCCGCTGAGGAGATCGGCTGTCTGCAGGTTAGTATAACCATTTTTTTAATTTTTTTTTATTATTTTTAAACATTCTATCTTTTACTATTAATGCTGCATAGGCAGCATCTATAGTAAAAAGTTGGTCACACTTGTCAAACACTATGTTTGACAAGTGTGACCAACCTGTCAGTCAGTTTTCCAAGTGATGCTACAGATCGCTTGGAAAACTTTAGCATTCTGCAAGCTAATTTCGCTTGCAAAATGCTAAAAAAACTTGAAAAAAAACGGGAAAAAAACGCAAAAAAAAAAATGCGGACTTCTTGCAGAAAATTTCCGGTTTTCTTCAGGAAATTTCTGCAAGAAATCCTGACGTGTGCACATACCCTTATCCACAGCAAAGGTGAGAATTTATTGAATAGTGGGATCCTACCGAAAGGACCCACAAAGACTGACAGAAAGGGTAATTTTGTTCTCTTGAGGGTATGTGCACACGTCAGGATTTCTTGCAGAAATTTCCTGAAGAAAATCGGAAATTTTCTGCAAGAAATCCGCATTTTTTTTTGCGGTTTTTTTCCAGGTTTTTTCCGCATTTTTTTAGCATTTTGCAAGCTAAATTAGCTTGCAGAATGCTAAAGTTTTCCAAGCGATCTGTAGCATCGCTTGGAAAACTGACTGACAGGTTGGTCACACATGTCAAACATAGTGTTTGACAAGTGTGACCAACTTTTTACTATAGATGCTGCCTATACAGCATCAATAGTAAAAGATAGAATGTTTATAAATAATAAAAAAAATAAAAAAAATGGTTATACTCACCTGCAGACAGCTGATCTCCTCAGCGGCGTCCGTTCCTATAGATGGTGTGTGTGTGCAGGACCTTCGATGACGTCGCGGTCACGTGAGCGGTCACATGAGCGGTCACGCGACCAATCACAAGACCGTGACGTCATCGCAGGTCCTTCACACACACCAGCTATAGGAACCGAAGCAGCGGCATGCACCAGAGATGCGGGAAGACTCCGGGGCCATCAGAGGGTGAGTATATGACTATTTTTTATTTTAATTCTTTTTTTTTTTACCAATTATATGGTGCTCAGTCCGTGGAGGAGAGTCTCCTCTCCTCCACCCTGGGTACCAACCGCACATAATCTGCTTACTTCCCGCATGGTGTGCACAGCCCCGTGCGGGAAGTAAGCAGATCAATGCATTCCTAGGTGTGCGGAATCCCCGCAATTCCGCAAATTTAATGAACATGTTGCTTTTTTTTCCGTGATGCGATTTTTTTCGCGGAAAAAAATGCAACATTTGCACAAAAAATGCGGAATACCCTGAAAATAATGGGAGGCATATGTTAACGTTTTTTTCGCATTTTTTTTGCGTTTTTATAGCGAAAAAACGCGAAAAATACTGAACGTGTGCACATGGCCTTAGAATCAAGCTATACTGCACATGCTTGACTGTCACGCCATTTATTCCCTATGGGGCTCGGCTTTTTTCGGCAGCCCCATGAAGAATGAATGAAGTGGATAGAGTGGCAGTCAGGTTTCCAATCTACCTCTCCATTTTGTAATGGGGATCACCCTTTGGATAGGTGATAACTTATTTTCACCAGATAAATTCATTAACCCTCTCCTTCTATGAGAAGTTAAACTTTGCTACAACTGTAATTTTTCTATTTGTTATTAAAACACTCTAGCAAAAGTAGATTTACCATGGGAAAAGCATAGTTTAGTAGGCACTTCTCACAAGTCTGAGGTTTCCAGGCCTCCTTATGGACTCTATAGCATTAAACACTTAAATAACTGACCTTATGGTAATATTCTAAGAGGTCTACCATGTTTACCATTTTTTTTGATACTGAAAACTAATGATTCTTTTTAATAGAATTTCATGATCTAGAGTTTGGTTAATAAGACAACACAAGGTAAGTATTGCACTTATTATACAACTGCAGTACATTCCGTTACATGCTGGTATTTAACTGTGATATGGAATAAATGTAATATAGAAACATTTTTTTGTTAATAGTTGCTTTCCTAGTCCATGAGAGGTAAGCTGAATTTTGCCAGCTTTTGGTATGTTAAGGTTAGGGCCTTCAATGTAATAAGGTTAATTAGGTGCCCACATCTTTTCTCCCAATGGGATCACTTAAAAATCTAGTTTCTTCGATGTTTCCAATAGCCATTGCTGTTGACCATTACATCTCATAGGTCCCTTAAGAGCAAATCCGGATAGTGAAGAGATACACATAACTCAACACATGGTATTTCTGATTTCACAACTGTAATGTTTCCCTTGGAATTCCCAAACCTTTTAATTAAGAGCAAAAACTCCAGATGTCAAGATAATAGACCTGGCTTCTACGAAATATTCTGACATCACTAACAATTTTCTTTATATTTCTATGTACCTATCCACTGCCTTATCAAGTTCATTGCCCACAGTTTAACATTGTATCCCATTATTTTGCCATCAGAGCTTGAGAGTGACTGGTAATTTGGCCAAATTAATAGTAAGAGGACTTGTATACAATGAGAGCTGAAACCTTAATCATCTGAAACCACTTGTACCAAGTCTTTTAACCATCTTTAACTATCAATTACTGCTGTGGACTGGGGCAAAAATTTTTCTAAATGTAATAGAAAAAAAGTTATAAAATTAGCATAATAAAAGTAATAATGTAAAATGTACAAACAAAACAAAGTTCAAACACAAATAAAAATTAAATGTAGGTCAAATGTTTAGGCAAGATTTAAGAACATTGTTCTTCAGGTAACTGTCTATATTTTTGGGGGTGTGGGAGAGGGATTTTTGGTTGGATTGGACCTTAAGATAATATCTGATATTATATTTTCATTTCTTTTTTGTATTTCCTATTTCTAAGAAACTTAAGAAATGAACCATTTAAATAGGACCTACTTCTAGTCAATCTCATAGTTAATATGTTTCTATTTCTATCATTCTATTCTTGCATGCAACTGGACAGGGATATTGTATAAAACCATCTTATAAAGGAATACTATAGGACTGATCTGCTTATTTTCATCATTTTTGTACATCACAAATGTATTATTATGTTTTATAAATGCCAGGAAAAGTAGCCCAGGATGTTGAGAAACACATTAGCAGTGATGCGTTGCTTTACAAGTACGAAAAATCAAGATACACCAAGTCCATTAAGATGCCCCTTGTCTAATCCATGACAGTATATCTTGGTTCCAGTGTTGTCTTGTCTAGTAACCACTAAAAAGTGTGTGTTACTTTAGACCGGGCTTGACACTTTAAGAGGTTGGCCACAACTTTTTTTATTGATGGCCTATCCTTAGGATAAGACTACAATATCTGACAGGTGGGGGTGCGACACCTGCACCGATCAGCTGCTAATGGCATTGGTGACCGTATGTTCCTGGATGCTACGATACACAGCAGCTTCATCAAAACTATAGTGGCCGCTGCGGTGTACTGCAGAACCAAGCCCTATTTACTTAAAATAGAGGGTGGATCTGCAGTACCTGGCTGTGGCCACAATAGAAATAATGGAAATGCTATGTTCCAGCAGCATCTGAAAACTTCTGTCTGCCAGTGTCAATAGTAACAGCTGATCGACGGGGGGTTCAGGTGTCCTACTCCGCCGAACAGATAATGATGGCTTATTGCAATAAAAAAGTAGGGATCAACCTTTTGCTTTAAAATTCATTATAGCTTTTTTGTCCTAAAGTTACTAATCTTGCAACTGACCTGGGACTATGGTAATGCAGTAAGATCTTAGACTGTCTTGATCACATTTCTATTGTTAAGGACAACACTCTACTAATGAGATATATTATTCTTCAGGATGGAGATTGTACAAAAGTGCTCAAGTCTAGGGACCACCTATGTAAAAGCGGGGTTGTAAAATCACAAAATACAATTGGCTGGGCCATTTTTACTTTTCTCCTACTTGAATCTGGATAACATAGATACAGAAAGGTATAAACGTTGGGCTTTATTTTAACATTTATCAGTGTTCTGTAATGCTATCCATTACATCATCAGCATTTAAAAACAAGAACATACCTGACACAAAAGTATAGGACCACTGGACCAGACTTTTTGGGAAAGTCATGTTCAAGTACTCTTCGATCCAACTGTAACCAGTTCAAATGTCCCCTATAAAAAAATCGCATATTATTTTGTGTTGATACATTGAAAGGGAAGCTATAATCAGAAAATAGCCTATGTTTAAAATCAGGTTTTTGTATTACATGCATTTTTTTTCATATCACAATCTTCATTAAACACAAAAACAAAATAAGTAATCTTGCAATTTTCATACTGGCCACTGGGGCTTTTCTATTGACTCATCCTGTTCTTTCAGGAAAAGCTTTCATCAAGAGGACTTATCAGAGGCAGGATTACACTGACAGGTAAGACTTCTTTACATAGCTGATAACAAAGGATCCACCAATCAAAAAAGGAAATGTCAGCTCCCCTTGTCTCCCACTCTTCACAGTAAACTTTACATGTGCTCATCAGTTGCTTGAATATAATACAATAGATATGGGCAGAGACTTTTCATTGTGGCTTTGTACATATGTTGTTTCCTGAAACAGCAACATGTTAAGACTCTAAAAAATCTCCATTGGCCTTTGTGCACACTACAATACAGGGTGATTTTCCAGTTCTATCTGCACATTTTCATATATGGACTCCACTTTTTCAGTGATGAGTTGTCACAGGTCAGTTCACCAATGTTGTTCCGACCTTCACAACTGTCACACTAAGACCCCGGCAAATTATTTCTGTGGGAATACGTCAAAGACTCAGTGTATCTACTGCCCCCCAGATACAGGATCTAAGCAACCTGATACAATGCATTGCTAAAACATTGGAGTTCATATTAAAGGATATATTGGCATGTGTCTGGACAAAATTGGACTACTGCCTTCAGGGTAACCAATGCAAACCACTTCAAACATATGCAGTATATAGATAAAGCTTGGATAGATAGTGTATATTTTCAGGTTATAAATTTATGCTGTTTCCTTGATTATGATGTTGTAATTTTGTACCATCGTTTTTGAATCAATGTGTATCTTTATTTTAGTATATATTGTGATATATAAAAAAGTTGCTAAAAATGTTTAAAAATACAGTTAGATAATACATAAAAACTTGATTTATATGATAAGTCATTTTCTGCAAGATACAGCCTGAAAATATAACTTTGAGACAAAGAAGATGAATAGGATACTGTATGTCAAAAGATTAGAGGAAATACATAGATTACAAAATGCATGCAAGTATATTTGAGACCAGAAGAAAATGGGAAAAAATACTTTAGTGCCCATTGAAATGGGCAATGCTTTAGGCAATGTACACCTTTACACATAATATTATCTATTTTTCATTTCCTTCCTAAATGCAAAACCAGCATTCTAAATAATCTTCATTAAAAAGTTCTACCATTTCTCAATTGGATAGTGTCACTAATTTCTCTATCTAGATGAGTGATGTTTAAAAAATTGTTAAGATCCATCAGAACTAGGAGGCGGAATTCTGTCAGTGTAAGAGAAAGGAGAAGGGAGGGAGAGGGATTGTGGAATGGTGGAAATTATATCAAGGAAGTGGAAGAAAACAGACTATAGAGAGGGAAAAAATCACAAGTGGAAATTGCAGGATAAAGGCTATGATTAAATATTAGCTTCTGAAACCATCAGCACCCTATACACATTGATTTGTAATCAGCCCTATAATACTGATAGGTACAAAAAGAACCTGACACTCAACTTAAGTGTGAGTAATTCTGTATTTCTATTGTAGTACCAATAAACGTTTCGGTCTAGAAGACCTTCCTCAGTTACATACTGCAATTTTATGGAGCGCACAAAATCATCACTTGGTCCGACTATAGCGTGAACCACCTACTCTTGGGTGGTTATGGTAAATGTGACCCTCCGGTCAGGTGGGGAGGGGTAGAGTACCACAAGATGCTTGCTGACTGTGTGTCCTCGGTCTGACGCGGTGTCCACCACTTGCCAAAGGAGTGGGGGATGTGCACCACTAACATAAGTAAAATATTTTTTTTTACAAGCAAAAGGTATCAATAACCTTGAATGCTTTATAAGTAAGATGTTCTGATGGTAAATTGCTTATTTAAATCATCAAACACAGCTTTGTCCACAGATATTTATATATTGAGATCTGAATGTCTCTATGGGGCAACACCTAATAGGTCAGGAGTCAGAATAGGAATTGTCATGAAAACTATACAAAGAGAAAAACTTGTTCCAGCTCCGTAAAATTTAAAACTTGATTCTTTATTAATCCATTAAAAACAGTGGCTGTATAGCTCTCCAAATAGCACAACAGGGAAAAGAGCGATGCGTTTCGATCACTGAAGATCTTTGTCAAAGCTTTATTTAAAATTAGCTCTGGGGGCAGATTCTCATGCAGATCATTGTCCGGCCCATAGACCTTAACAGCTCATTTACACAGATATCAAGGTTTCACTGTATTCAGCTCCTATGACCTGCATGCCTATGTGGATGGCTTAGGTGGGCTGACCCTACTAATATTCCATTTAAAGAAGTTATCACTTAAAGAGCGTTTATTAAAATATTTACGCAAACATTAAAAAACCAGGTTTGCAATATAAATCCAATAAAGTGTGGAAAGAGGGAAGATTATTCATCTACACTGTCAGATGGGCCTCTAACATTGTATTACATTGAGCAGAAACACAATGCAATCCTGGGAGAAGGAGATACAAGACGATCATGTGGTGCATTGATGTCTCCCTGTGATCAGGAACGGACCAGAGTAAAAGGGCGAGAATTACTTGTCTTAAAAATATGAAAGTTTAATCTTGAATTGGCTTTTGCACCCTATTAGCTTGGAATGTTGAGTTATGTTAGTGATTAAAGTTTTTATATGGTTCGTGGGATAACATCTTTAAGGGAGTTTTCTAATGTCATCATCATATTAACACAAGAGAGTGCATGATAACAGACAATTTATGATTCACAATTTAAATGTGAGTCCTAGTTATTATTTTCCAGGAAAGGCATAATTGAATAATAAAATATCATGTTACTTCCATTTTTTTTACTTCACAGACCTACGCCAAAACAAAATACTGAAACATAACCATCCTACATGGCTAAATTAATTAATGTTGAATTCCAGATGCTCAGATTTCCTTATATTAGCTTAAATTGGAGAGAAAACAAGATTTAAATGACTAGAAATGTAATTGTTCAACATGTATTATAGGCTTTGTGTAGTGAGTTTATGAATTTAGCTTTGATCTAAATCTCTGAGGGCCTGGATTCAGGAGTCTGACCTCATGTCTTCATATCTGCGACTAGTGTCTATTACAGTAGTTAATTTCACATTTAAGGGACTCAGAATTTATGACCATTGTCACTATTGTCAATGACACATGTATGGCATCCATTGATATAAAGTGGGATGACAAATGAACAGGCAGTGAAATCATGGCTCTGGGGTAACTAGCCGTAATTTTACAGTGATCATCATTTTTGCCATTTTTATTTTCACTCTTTCCACTTACTGCTCTATTATGTTATATCATCATTAAAATTGGCATGGCAAATGGTCACATTCATATTACAAGGTGAAATTCTGGATTACTATATATAAGAAAAGAACATGGTGCTTGTAGTGTACAAAATTTATGTTGCTTCATTTACTGGAAAGTAATGCGGTAGTTATATTTATTTAAAAACATTGTACAGGACATTTATGTTGATTGCCTATCCTTAGTATAGATTAGTAATACCTCATCAGCTGTTCCCGGTGACGGCAGCGGATGGATGTGCTGAGTTGTGCAGCTGCATCGCCCAGCTTTGTCAACTGCATAGTGACCGCAGCCGAGTACTGCCCATCTTCCCCCTATTCAAATCAATTGGGATCGAATGTGCAGCGCCTGACTGGCTGCGGTCACTATACCATTTACAGAGTTGTATATAAATGAATAAAGATTCGGCCGCACTCACCAGTCTCAATTTCCAGGTAACTTTATTGTGCAAAAATACTTCACGGCACGAGGGTGTTTACATGACAAGAAGAGGTGCAGGCAGAACGACGGCCGTTTCGCGCCCGTATGGGAACTTGTTGAAGCGCCATACGGGTGCGAAACGGCCGTCGTTCTGCCTGCACCTCTTCTTGTCATGTAAACACCCCCGTGCCGTGAAGTATTTTTGCACAATAAAGTTACCAGGAAATTGAGACTGGTGAGTGCGGCCGAATCTTTATTCGTTTATATGCAGTTATTGGTGGATTTCCATTCACGGCCAAAGCACCCGACGTCAGCGGACCAGCTGGAGCGCAGCAAGCCAGGAGGCTCAAAGATTACCGGACCAGTAGTGCAGGTAGCTTTTTTCTTTATTTATTTCAATTTACAGAGTTGTGTTGTGCAGCTCCACAAGGGAATACATCTAGCTGCCGGCAGCACTGGGAACAGTCGATCAGCGGGGTTACAGATTGTCGCTAGCGATGAGCGAACGTGCTCGGATAACATCTTATGTGCGCATGCTCAGGCGTTATCCGAGCATCTGGATGTGCTAGTACATTATGGTCGAGTCCCTGCGTCTGCAGCCTCAACACATGTGAGGATTGCATGACAAACAGGCAATCCCCACATGTGTTCAGGAACATAATATACGAGCACGCCAATGTTATCGAAGCACGTTTGCTCATCACTAGTTGTCACATCTTCACCTATCAGATATTGATGAACTATCCTAAGCATAGGCCATTAATGTAAAAGTCCCAGACAACCCCTTTAATAACATCACATCAGCTTCAGGCCCAGGGTGACAAATAGTCCAATTTCACTATTTTAAGCATGCACACATATTAGGAAATATCATATAAAAATTAACCACCCAACATTTGTAGTTGTATTCATGTGGACTATGGTCAGATAATAACACCTATATTCAAAACAATCAATAACAAATGTCAAATAAAATTGGGGTGTCCCAATAGGAAAAAAAACATTTATGGTCAAATATAAAGGCTATACTATCTATCACACATTCATAGTAAGTATAATGCTTATAGAAAATCCTACATATATAAAAGTATGTCACAAACTTAAATAAGCAACCACAATCAAACCCATGAATTTTGGCAGGACTAGATGACCCTATAATTTGTATGATAGTGTCTTGACACTCCCCCAATGGCAGATTTTGCGGGTAGATAAAGGTTGAGTAGTTAGATTTCCTTTTATTCTGTAGGAAATTAACCAGCAGTAAAGGAGTGTAGTGGTGGGTTCCTACTGAGACCGTATGCACACTTAGCCGAGCTGAGCATGTAAGTGTATGAGGGGGGTTAGGAGCCATGGCCATTGCTGAACGAGTGCTTGGCCAACTGCTATGTCACGAGTTTTTCTGGCCTTTGTGTTTCTGATCCGCTATTGCAGCCAATGTTTTGGGAAAAGGCTCGTTCTCCAACTCTTGTGTTATGGCAAGACACCGGATTTTGAAAAGGAAGAGGGAGGTGGTGGCTGATCTTCTGGGACATATATAAAACAATTCTTTACATAGTTTGTATTGCCGAATAAGACAAAATTGGATAAAAAGGGAGGAGAATAATGATATTTCTTAAATTTCCATTAAAAAAAAATATTTTTCCATTTCTTGGTTACTTGCTGGTGTCATGCCTTATAAAGAAGGGTATAACACACCTTATTTTTCCATTTTTGGAATAACAATATACAGCAGGAGATTGCTAGAAGAATATTTTCATTTTACTCTTAATATAAGCATTGTTTATAAAAATGTGGAAGATGGATTATTCATGAGAACTTTAAATTACCAAAAGCTATAGTTGAAGAATATATCTTAGAAAGGTTTCTGGAAGTATACAAAAATATGCTACCAATGCTGCTCCGTGTGAATGCAATTTAAGGGAAATCATCATATCCATTTTCAGCTAGAAATAACCTACATTTCCCACAGATGTTTGTATACATGGCCCTATTAAATCTCCTTATTTGTAGAGAGGACGCTGTCAAATGCAATTTGTACTTCAGGGAAGTGTTCAATGTTATATGCCACTGTAGAGGGCATGTACCACATCACATAATAGATTTCTTGCCCACTAACCCATGCTTGAAATGAACTTATTGATTAGAATAGCTTTACCCTTCTAGCATAAGGATTAGAGGAACAGATATACTACCACAAAGGAGAAAGACATGAATGATATAGAATTGTGTTTAGATAGTTATTTAAGAAGTCATGTTTTATTGTGGAGCAATTTATTGGGGCTGACTTAATAAAAACAAATATCTGGAGAGTGATCTGTATTCACTGCAATAATTCTACATAAATGCAAATAGAAATGGAACTATTTATCCCCTGTATGTCAATGCTTAACAATGGCAACCCCAGTCTTTGTGGATCGGTCTCTGTCAGCTTTGTGAATGTAAAAACTGCAATATTTTTTCATGCCTCTTTACTAGTCAGCAATATTGTCCAAGTCCTGTTTTAATAAGAGAACAGACATGTTGAAGGCCCATTTATAACAAATTCTCAGTTGCACCAAGGTTGGACGTGTTGATACTTTTAGAGAGGTGGTCAGAGACTAATTGAAACGTTCCTACTGTTCCCTCAATAAGCTACCTAATTGCTTATTTTTCTCTTTTTACCTACTTCCTCTTTGACGATTCATTTGAGAATCCGCAGTGCATACTGGAATACTCAAATGAGACAACACCAGGGGGCAGATCTTGAAACAAAGAGTCATCATCAGTGACGTCCATTTCAGGGGCCGGGCTAGTTCCTACTCTACTGAGCATGCATCGGTTGTCCTGAAGTTATTTGACTTCTCTTTAATGGTTAGTCTTACTTTTCTCCGATCCCCTTCCCTAGTTGTGTTACATAATCAAGTGACCACAAAATTCTGGATACTTTAAAGATAGTCACATTACCAATATTAAATAATGGTGGTGACTGGGGCAGTGAAAGGAGAGGAGAGGTTATGTGCAAAGGAAAAAAATATGTGTAGATCAGCTTCCTTGAATAAGGTCTCGCTACAGTCCGAAATGCGTAAGATTTCTGTGTGTTTTTCTTCATTTAATTTACATTTTTTCACTATACCTTTTTAACCCCTTCCCGACCCATGACGCCACATAGGCGTCATGAAAACCTGTGCCAATCCGACCCATGACGCCTATGTGGCGTCATGGAATGATCACGTCCCTGCAGATCGGGTGAAAGGGTTAACTCCAATTTCACCCGATCTGCAGGGACAGGGGGAGTGGTACTTCAGCCCAGGGGGGGTGGCTTCATCCCCCCGTGGCTACGATGGCTCTGATTGGCTGTTGAAAGTGAAACTGCCAATCAGAGCGATTTGTAATATTTCACCTGAAAAACTGGTGAAATATTACAATCCAGCCATGGCCGATGCTGCAATAGCATCGGCCATGGCTGGAAACACTTATGTGACCCCCCCCCACCCCACCGATCGCCCCCCCAAGCCACCGATCTGTGCTCCACTCCCCTCGGTCTTGTGCTCCTCTCCCCCGTCCTCCTGTCCACTCCCCCCGTGCTCCTATGCCACCGCCCGTGCTCCGACGCCCCCCCGTGCCCCGATCTCCACCCCCTTATACTTACCGAGGCTCCCGGTGTCCATGCGTCTTCTCCATGGGCGCCGCCATCTTTCAAAATGGCGGGCGCATGAGCAGTGCGCCCGCCAAATCTGCCGGCCGGCAGATTCGTTACAAGTACATTTTGATCGCTGTGATAGGTTCTATCACAGCAATCTAAATAAAAAAATAATAAATTAACCCCCCCCTTTATCACCCCCATAGGTAGGGACAATAATAAAATAAAGAAAATATTTTTTTTTCTTTTTCCACTAGGGTTAGGGTTAGAACTAGGGTTAGAACTAGGGGTAGAGTTAGGGTTAGGGGTAGGGTTAGGGTTAGGGTTATGGAATGTGCACACAGTGCGGATTTGGCTGTGGATCCACAGCGGATTGGCCGCGGATCTGCAGCGGATTGGCCGCGGATCCGCAGCGGATTGGCCGCTGCGAATTCGTAGCAGTTTTCCATCAGGTTTACAGTACCATGTACACCTATGGAAAACCAAATCCTCTGTGCCCATGGTGCGGAAAATTCCGTGCAGAAACGCTGCATTGTATTTTCCGCAGCATGTCAATTCTTTGTGCGGATTCCGCAGCGTTTTACACCTGTTCCTCAATAGGAATCCGCAGGTAAAATCTGCACAAAAAAACACGGGGAATCCGCTGTAAATCCACAGGTAAAACGCAGTGCCTTTTACCTGCAGATTTTTCAAAAATTGTGCGGAAAAATCTCACACGAATCCGCAACGTGGGCACATAGCCTTAGGGTTAGGGTTGGAATTAGAGTTAGGGTTGGAATTAGTGCTAGGGTTGGAAATAGGGTTAAGATTAGGCTTGTGGTTAGAGATACGGATAGGTTTAGGGGTGTGTTGGGGTTACATTTGTGGTTAGGGTTGGGATTAGGGTTAGGGTTGGGATTAGGGTTACGGGTGTGTTGGGGTTAGGGTTGTGGTTAGGGGTGTGTTGGGGTTAGGGTTGTGATTAGGGTTATGGCTACAGTTGGGATTAGGATTAGGGGTGTGTTGGGTTAGTGTTGAAGTTAGAATTGAGGGGTTTCCACTGTTTAGGCACATCAGGGGTCTCCAAACGCAACATGGCGCCACCATTGATTCCAGCCAATCTTGCGTTCAAAAAGTCAAATGGTGCTCCCTCCCTTCCAAGCCCCGACGTGCGCCCAAACAGTGGTTTACCCCCACATATGGGGTACCAGCGTACTCAGGAAAAACAGGGCAACAACTGTTGGGGTCCAATTTCTCCTGTTACCCTTGCAAAAATAAAAAATTACTTGCTAAAACATAATTTTTGAGGAAAGAACAATTATTTTTTATTTTCACGGCTCTGCGTTATAAACTTCTGTGAAGCACTTGGGGGTTGAAAGTGCTCAACACACATCTAGATAAGTTCCTTGGGGGGTCTAGTTTCCAAAATGGGGTCACTTGTGGGGTGTTTCTACTGTTTAGGCACATCAGGGACTCTGCAAATGCAATGTGACGCCCGCAGACCATTCCATCAAAGTCTGCATTTCAAATGTCACTACTTCCCTTCCGAGCCCTGACGTGTGCCCAAACAGTGGTTTACCCCCACATATGGGGTATCAGCGTACTCACAACAAACTGGGTAACAAATATTGGGGTCCAATTTCTCCTGTTACCCTTGTGAAAATAAAAAATTGCTTGCTAAAACATCTTTTTTGAGGAAAGAAAAATTATTTTTTATTTTAATGGCTCTGCGTTATAAACTTCTGTGAAGCACCTGGGGGTTATAAATGCTCACTATGCATCTAGATAAGTTCCTTGGGGGGTCTAGTTTCCAAAATGGGGTCACTTGTGGGGGGTTCTACTGTTTAGGCACATCAGGGGCTCTGCAAATGCAATGTGACGCCCGCAGACCATTCCATCAAAGTCTGCATTTCAAATGTCACTACTTCCCTTCCGAGCCCTGACGTGTGCCCAAACAGTGGTTTACCCCCACATATGTGGTATCAGCGTATTCACAACAAACTGGGCAACAAATATTGGGGTCCAATTTCTCCTGTTACCCTTGTGAAAATAAAAAATTGCTTGCTAAAACATCTTTTTTGAGGAAAGAAAAATTATTTTTTATTTTCACGGCTCTGCGTTATAAACTTCTGTGAAGCACCTGGGGGTTATAAATGCTCACTATGCATCTAGATAAGTTCCTTGGGGGGTCTAGTTTCCAAAATGGGGTCACTTGTAGGGGAGCTCCAATGTTTAGGCACACAGGGGCTCTCCAAACGCAATATGGTGTCCGCTAACGATTGGAGCTAATTTTCCATTCAAAAAGTCAAATGGCACGCCTCCCCTTCCGAGCCTTGCCGTGCACCCAAACAGTGGTTTACCCCCACATATGAGGTATCGGCGTACTCAGGAGAAATTGCCCAACAAATTTTAGGATCCATTTTATCCTGTTGCCCATGTGAAAATGAAAAAATTGAGGCTAAAAGAAATTTTGTGTGAAAAAAAATTACTTTTTCATTTTTACGGATCAATTTGTGAAGCACCTGAGGGTTTAAAGTGCTCACTATGCTTCTAGATAAGTTCCTTGAGGGGTCTAGTTTCCAAAATGGGGTCACTTGTGGGGGAGCTCCAATGTTTAGGCACACAGGGGCTCTCCAAACCTGACATGGTGTCCGCTAGCGATGGAGATAATTTTTCATTCAAAAAGTCAAATGGCACTCCTTCCCTTCCGAGCCTTACCATGTGCCCAAACAGTGGTTTACCCCCACATATGAGGTATCGGTGTACTCAGGAGAAATTGTCCAACACATTTCAGGATCCATTTTATCCTGTTGCCATGTGAAAATGAAAAAATTGAGGCTAAAATAATTTTTTTGTGAAAAAAAAGTACTGTTTCATTAGTATGGATCAATTTGTGAAGCACCTGGGGGTTTAAAGTGCTCACTATGCATCTAGATAAGTTCCTTGGGGGGTCTAGTTTCCAAAATGGGGTCACTTGTGGGGGAGCTCCAATGTTTAGGCACACGGGGGCTCTCCAAACGCGACATGGTGTCCGCTAAAGATTGGAGCCAATTTTTCATTCAAAAAGTCAAATGGCGCTCCTTCCCTTCCGAGCCCTGCTGTGCGCCCAAACAGTGGTTTACCCCCACATATGAGGTATCAGCGTACTCAGGACAAATTGGACAACAACGTTCGTGGTCCTGTTTCTCCTTTTACCCTTGGGAAAATAAAAGAATTGTTGCTAAAAGATCATTTTTGTGACTAAAAAGTTAAATGTTCATTTTTTACTTCCATGTTTCTTCTGCTGCTGTGAAACACCTGAAGGGTTAATAAACTTCTTGAATGTGGTTTTGAGCACTTTGAGGGGTGCAGTTTTTAGAATGGTGTCACTTTTGGGTATTTTCAGCTGTATAGAACCCTCAAACTGATTTCAAATGTGAGGTGGTCCTTAAAAAAATGGTTTTGTAAATTTTGTTGTAAAAATGAGAAATCACTGGTCAAATTTTAACCCTTATAACTTCCTAGCAAAAAAAAAATTTGTTTCCAACATTGTGCTGATGTAAAGTAGACATGTGGGAAATGTTATTTATTAACTATTTTGTGTCACATAACTCTCTGGTTTAACAGAATAAAAATTCAAAATGTGAAAATTGCAACATTTTCAAAATTTTCACCAAATTTCCATTTTTTTCACAAATAAACTCAGAAATTATTGACCTAAATTTACCACTATCATGAAGCCCAATATATCACGAAAAAACAATCTCAGAATTGCTAGGATCCGTTGAAGCGTTCCTGAGTTGTTACCTCATAAAGGGACACTGGTCAGAATTGCAAAAAACGGCAAGGTCATTAAGGCCAAAATAGGCTGGGTCATGAAGGGGTTAATAAAGTAAACTTTGCAAATAAAAATGGAATCTTTTAATGACTAACAACTTTTCTACGGTGCTGGAACGTCCCTCTTCTCCCAATCCTTTCTACTTCATACGAGGAAAGGACACTGATGTCCGGGAGCTGGGTCTCATGCAAAGAGGTGAGAAAAACAAGATTTATTGTAGGAAACATCAGCCAATCTCTATTACTGAAGGTGGCAGGGAAGTTAGGGACCCCAAAAGACAACGGGAATTGTAGTTTAGAAAAGACAGGAAATAGGTTTCAAATATGAAATAACCATAAAAAAACAACAAAGAACATTACATTACTACTAAAGAGGACACAGACAACCCTTTTAAGGTATTTAAATATTTAAATCACTGGACAAGCCTTTAATTTGCGGGCTAATGATAACTGACTGGTTCCCTGGTCACTTAGTAAGTATGGAAGTCTATGAATGTGCATTCCTCTATTATCCATTTCATCACCCTCATCAGCAGTCATTCAAGTATATGAATGTGCTTTCTCTATCTTTCCCTTTTTCACAAAGTCTATAGGGAATTAGTAAAGGGAAAATGTTAGCTTGTAATTAATCTTTATTCTAGGTATATATTATGATACTGATAAGAGTTATCCCTCTTGCCTTCCTTTCATTAGTACAGTTAAGGGTAACTTGACATATCCCTCATGCACTCCAAATCACCAGCATTTGTACCTTCCTGTATAAATTCCCTGCCTAACAAGCTCTTTATTACATTTGATACATTAACAAATCTTTAGAAAAAGTATTTCTAAAGTTAATTTTTCATATGCAAATTAAACTATTGACTACTGGATGAGGAATTTATTTCCCCAGACTAGTAGTCGCTCTCAGTATGTTATCACACCCATGATAACATGATTTCCAAGAGTGCTGAAAAACTAGAGCTTGAGCGCAACTTCTTTTCATTCATGTCATTGCACCTCTGAAGCCGGGTGTACAGGTTCCAGCTTCAGAGGCACAGTACCAATGTCCAGAATCAAAGAAGAAGCTTGATCTTCGGCTCCTCCGTTGACCTCAAGCTTCTTCTCTGCTTCCACATACACCTCTGAAGCGTACACCTGGCTTCAGAGACGCAATGACATGTATGAAAAGAAGTCCGACACATACACAAGTATTGCAGCAAGCAGCATTTTGATGACCCTTTTGGGAAATTCATGTTATCATGCCTACAGGGGCATGATAACATGCTGAGTGCAATGACTAGTCTGAGGAAACAAATGTCTGGTCGACTGGTCAAAAACCCTTTGACCAGTCGACCAGACATTTGCATTTGAAAAACAAGCTTTACATTTTTTTTTTTCTAAAAATCTGTTATTGCGTCAAACGTAATAAAAGGCTTGTTAGGCAGGGAATTTATTTTGGAAGACACAAATGCTAGTGATTTGGGGAGCATGGGGGACTTATCAGGTTCCCTTTGAAGCGTTTCTGCACTATATGGCTCTGGAGCTAGAAATGCAAATTTCCCCACTGTTTTCAAAGAGAGAGGAATTCAGGCAGAACAGCTTTAACATCTAACTATGAAAATAAAGACAACACACAATATTTATATTAAAAAAATCCAAAATGCAGCCCGAGGCACTTTTCTATAATACAATGTAAGGAACAAGATAAGATAACGTCAATGGTGTATCTGCATTTCATTAAATTGAATAAAACCATGTCAAAACACTTCTGAAGCATTATGCAGGAAATTAGGGACAGAGATCTGTAAATAATTTGCTAGTGTTGATACATAATTGATAAAATGTTGTTGATTGGTACTCCTCTTACAATGCACAGATAAATGTAGCAACAGCAGGAATTTGGAGGTTGAGAAAATTCCAACAGCCCTAGAACATTAAATCCTATGCAGGTGATACAGAGACTTGACCGGGTATGAATTCTGGAAGTGAAAATCCCTTACTCTGTGTGACTTCACTTTGTCACAGCTCCAAAATGGATTGCTTAGTCAGACCTCTGCTTAATACATAATGCATGATTTCACAACTTTCCAAATGCAAACCTTATTATTAAAGACCTGAAATAAAAAGTAGCTGTTCCTCATTAAAAAAAATGAAAGCCTCAAGACATTACTAAGAAGGCAAATATGGTACAAGTGGTTCTTACAGGCCATGTAGGAGCCTTTTATGGCTAGGAAGCACAGGCTGTTATATTAGTGGAATACTTTGGTTTTGTCTTTATTACACATTGTGGGATCTCAATGAATACAGAAAGGTGTTTTTGGATAGATAGAAAGGAGCTTATTGAGCTCATATGGAGCATATGGGCATTACATTTCACAGATGTGCATGCACATAATTTTACCTATAGCTTTTACAACATGCTGAAGAGTAAGACACATAATGAAGACAACATGGTGCTACACCGACCAGCCACCTAATAGCTATCCCTACCAAAATATCATATTGGACATGTCACTGCTTTCCAATATGGTTGACTTTCTGGGTCTTTTGGGGATTATTGATGATTGTGGTGTAACTTGCAGACTCGTTACTTGTTTGTAAGTAGCAATCTGATAACAAAATTGCATAGAAAGGTAATTAAATTTAAATTCAACATTTTCAATCAACTTACGTTTCATCTGTGAAAGCAATCCCAAAATATTCTTTTTCTTTCAGGTTAAAGTGGGATGCCACTAAATCAAGCAGTTCCTTGGCCAGCAGCTTTGGCTACAAAAGAAGAAAAATATTTAGAAAGAGCTGAAAACTGTAATATAGTATACACATAACCATAGAAAAGGCCTTAATTTACTTGATAACCAAAACCTCCTAAAATATTTAAGTTTAAAGACAAAAAAACAGTTACAATACATCATCATTTAGAAATATAAAAATGTCTTTCTTCCCACATGTTATGCTAGGAAGTATTGCAAATTTCAGGGTAAAAAGGACGGGAGAAAGAACCGGTAAAAAAATGAACAAAATTAAATCCAGAGATATGTGGACAGATTGATTGATAGATTGATACATTGATGATAGGCAGATAGGGCTGATTCTTCACAGTGTTCACAGCAGTAGTCTGGTGTAAAAAACTTTGAAAAATCACAATTTTGGTGCAACTGTCAACTACGTTAAAATTATGCGTGTTTTGGTGTTTTCATGCCATTTTGCGCCCAGACAAAATGAGCAGAGCAGGTGCAAAACGGGGTAATGGTAATCGCTTCTCGTCAAAATCATGATGGCCAGTAGTGTTTGCTAAACCCCAAATATTATTATATTTTTTTGGTTTAGCTAGGTAGTGCAATGTATGAATCTGATATTTTTAGTAGACTTTAATGTAAAATAGTAACATCACATGCACTTTGAAATTTGCCTCGGCTTACGTTTGTCTATTTTTGTCCAAAGAAAAAAAATAGGTCTATGGAATCAACATCTTTACATGAGAAACCTGTTTATACCTCAGTTTAAAATAATTTATGGCTCTTATTTATAGGAAATACAATGTCTCATTACTGAACTGCTATGTAGTTGCACAGAAAAATATACAGTAAATATACAGTAAGCAATGTTGAAAAGAAAAACGAAAAATGCATCACGTCAAAATCCACATTCTAATAAATGTGTCAAATTCTCAAATTTGTTTTTTTTGCTAATGTTTTATTATGCTGAAAACAACTGCATGTTAAGGAAAATGTAATTGCAATTCCCTGAATAATTAAAGTGGCAGGGAATGTCTGAAAAGTCATGGTGAATGGTCAGAAGTGTTGATCAGTGGGGTGCTGAAACAAAGGAGTAGGGCACTTAGCTTCAGTAAGTACTTGTGATCCTTCAGCTCTTCTCTCTCTCTAAAGATATGAGCTAATTGGTGAACACCTCTATAATTCCATACACCACTAAGGGTATGTGCACACGTCCGGATTTCTTGCAGAAATTTCCTGAAGAAAACCGGAAATTTTCTGCAAGAAATCCGCATTTTTTTTTGTGTGTTTTTTTTCACTTTTTTTTGCGTTTTTTTTAGCATTCTGCAAGCGTAATTAGCTTGCAGAATGCTAAAGTTTTCCAAGCGATCTGTAGCATCGCTTGGAAAACTGACTGACAGGTTGGTCACACTTGTCAAACATAGCGTTTGACAAGTGTGACCATCTTTTTACTATAGATGCTGCCTATGCAGCATCTATAGTAAAAGATAGAATGTTTAAAAATAATAAAAAAAATAAAAAAAATGGTTATACTCACCTGCAGGAGTCCCGTTCCTATAAATGCCGGTGTGGTTCAGGACCTTCCATGATGTCGCGGTCACGTGAGCGGTCACATGACCGGTCTCGACCAATCACAAGACAGTGACGTCATCGCAGGTCCTTCACCGCACACCAGCTATAGAAACCGAAGCGGCAGCATGCAGCTGAGAGGCGGGAAGACATCGAAGGTGAGTATATGACTATTTTTTATTTTAATTCTTTTTTTTTTTTTACCAATTATATGGTGCCCAGTCGTGGAGGAGAGTCTCCTCTCCTCCACCCTGGGTACCAACCGCACATAATCTGCTTACTTCCCGCATGGTGTGCACAGCCCCGTGCGGGAAGTAAGCAGATCAATGCACTCCTAGGTGTGCGGAATCCCCTGCAATTCCGCATTTTAATGAACATGTTGCTTTTTTTTCCGCGATGCGATTTTTTCGTGGAAAAAAGGCTACATTTGCACAAAAAATGCGGAATACACTGAAAATAATGGGAGGCATATGTTAGCGTTTTTTTCGCGTTTTTATCACGTTTTTATAGCGAAAAAACGCGAAAAAAACGCGAAAAATACTGAACGTGTGCACATGGCCTAATTGTACGTCTCCAAGAACCATCAGATAAAAGAAGAACACAACCTAGAGGACACAGTGCTCAACGAGTACTTTTGCCTTTCAGCTATCGGTAGAAGTCTTATCATTTGAAAACTCACAGTCACAGATCAAAACTTTTCTGAAATTGGAGATACACTTGAACAAAAATAAGATCTCTCCACAGGTGTTCAAAGGAATTTAGATTAGAACCCATTGCTGGCCATTTCAGAACTCTCCAGTGCTTGGTTTCCATCCATTTCTGGGTGCTTCTTAAAGTAGTTTGAGTTCATTGTCCTGCTGAAGACCCATGACCTAGGTGCAAACCCAACTTTCTGACACTGGGCACCATATTGCGACTCCAAATCCTTTGGATTTCATGATACATTGCACACAGTCAAGGCACCCAGTGCCAGAGGCAGCAAAACAACTCGAAAACATCTTTGAACCTCTACCATATTTGACTGCAGGTACTGTATCCTTTTCTTTGTAGGTTTCATTCTGTTTTCAGTAAACAGTAGAAAGATGTGCTCTAGCAAAAAGCTCTATCTTGGTTTCATCTGTCCACAAGACGCTTTCCCAGATTTTGGCTTACTCACATACATTTTGGCAAACTGCTGTCTAGTTTTTTTTATGTCTCTCTGTCAAGAGTGGGCTCCTCCGGATGTACTGCCATAGCATTTCATATCATTCAAAGTGTAAGGGGGTGTGCAGGTGGCTGGTTTGAGCCCTGCATTCCTGTGCATGCCTACCTAATGAAACTGGGTACTTTTTGTGTTTGCTGTGTGCCCTGTGTAGTTTATGATATTTGACACTGTTTAATATGATAATGGCGGACACTGTTCTGATATCTGTGTGTTAGGGACAGGAATAGGGACAGTCAGTGGCAGTGGTAGGTCAGCATTGGTAAGTGTTATGGCAGTGTAGTTACAGGTTAGTGTTATGGGGGGCGCTGTAGAGTAGGAGATTAGATTGTGTTGAGAACTGGTTTCAGTCAGAGTAGTGACAGTTGAGAAAGGGGGCGGAGCCAGTGTAGTGGCAGGGAGAGGGCCTTCCTGAGGTAATTTTCAGGTAGTGGGAGGCGCTAGAGCAGAGTGAGAGTGAGAGCAATTGTTCTAGAAGGAGTGGTAGTCGTTGTGTGGTGAGTTACAGAGATATAGTAGAAAGAGACAGAAGAGGCACTGAGGGAAGCAGGTCTGGAGATGTTAGATCTTAAAGCACACGAAAAGCGAGGCAGTCTGGAAGGGTTGGTGGCTTGTCTGTGGGTTACCTCCCGTGATGTCCCGGACTTATGGTCTGAACAGGAATTGCAAAGGCAACCTGATTTTTCACCCAGGATGGGGAAAGTGGACGGGGAGCACCTAGTATCAGAAAGCTGGAATTCCCAGGGGACTGCGGGTCTGGAAGCCACGGTGCTGAGAAGATAAGCTGAAGGAAAAGACCAGGGAAAGTGCAGGAGGAGAAGTTCTTATGTCTTTTGAAGATTGTTGGATTAAGTCTGTTATGAAGATGCATGAATTGAGTAAAGTTTTATTGAAAATGAATCGGGACTTTGATAACATTTGTGTGTGTCTGCGACGGATTGGAGCCCTGTATGCTGTGAAGGATTCTGACTCACAGGTGGGTGAACTACTTGACACACACAGCACACCACAAAATGGACATGATATTTCTGTAGCAGAGCGTCAGGGTGTGATGAGGAAGCAGCAGCAATCCCTCGGTACGGCTACCACCCTGGCCCCCATTACAAAAGGAACATCAAGATTTCTGGCGAGGCACTTGTAACCTTGAGATTGTTGATATTATTCAACAATTTTGGTTCTCAATTCCTCAGACAGTTCTTTTCTCCTCTTACTATTCATCATGCATAGTATGGCACAGACACAGACACACAATGCAAAGATCGGGTCACCTTCTCTCCATTTTATCTGGTTTCAGGTGTGATTTTCATGTTGCCCATACCTGTTACCTGCTACAAGAGAGTTTGAGGGAACATCACATGCTTAAAACAAAGTTGCTTAGCCACAATTTTAGAAAGGTGCAAACAATTTTATCTTGCCTATTTTGGGGGGTTTGTGTGAAATAATGTCCAATTTGCCATTTTTTCCTCAGTTTTTTGTTGTGTTGTTCCAATGCACACAACAGGAAATAAACATGTGTATAACAAAATATGTGCAATTGCAATAATTTTCTGGGAGAAATATTTTCTTTCCTCTAACAATTTCAAAGGAGCCAACACCTTTGCCCATGACTGTAATATTATCTTACTATATGTGGGAGTTACCAGTATATTGGTAATTAGAGTACCTACATTTTGCTAATTTAATTATGCCTGCAAGTGTACACAGCCTGGTTTCACAATATATAAGAAATGAATTATAGTGAATTTCACAATTCACTCTTAGGAACTCTTTTTATTTTTACTTTAATGTGGGCCTCTGTACTTTGTAGGCCTCCAAACTTAAAGGAAACTTTATGTCTAATCACCATGGAATTTGTCGCTAGATTTATACTGCCTGAAACACAAGAACCATGAATCAGAGCCTGGCTACACAACTGTAGTCAGGTATGTATTTCTCTAAAATGTGGCAACAATCAAGATGAGGTGCAGAAAGGTCACAAGAATGGCTCAAACAAATGAAAATTTCATGAAATCATAAAAATTTGGATAAGCAGAAACAATGGGATATATTCAAGGTACATGGCTATAAAAACTGTTGCTGATAATGGCAAGTGCGATTACACTTTAGCCAGTCATAGAAGTAGTAAATAAGAAATAATAGGCATTGTGAAGTTTTTCAAACTATTGCATCAAGTCTTCTTGTTTGTCCATTTTTGGTATAATAGATTATTTTGATCACAGTGATTTGATCTTTCCTTGTGAAATGACACATCCATTGTCCATGTAACGTATAAACATCTTCTATGACATAGCTGTAACAGGCACTGGCTGTTACTTGTAGCCACACTGGCATGACTCACATCGTCTTCCAATGAACAATGGGCCTATACTGTGAATTCAGGAAAATCTCACCCATTGCATGACCGAGGATCATACACTACATAAAAGACTTCTGTGTCACAGCTTAGGACAGTGGCTGTGGCTAATTTTGTATGCCCAGGAAATAACTTTTCTATGGTATTACATTAATTTTATGCATTTGAACACCAATTTAACAGCTTTTTAGAATAAGTGTGAGTTTTGATCATGTCTGCTTCACTTCCGCAAATACATAATACTCTGTCGTGAAAATTAGGGATAGTTCCACTTTTGAGAAATAAGGGAAAAACACATGTTTCGCTGGAAGGCATAATCTGTCTTCCATTATTTTGGGGATTAATGAAAAGTGAATGGAAGGCAGAAGATAGAACAAATGTATATGCAAACTGGGAGAAGTATTGTAGGTTATAAGAAGAGTGTTCGCATCTAGGAGCAAAGAATCACAAAAAAGTGGTCTGTGGGGAATATGAAATAATTGCAGACAACTTATAACAAGGCAAGAGTTAGAGAAGCCATGAAGAGAAATCTCAGAATTGCTGAGAAGCTTAATGAGTTGCAGTAACTATGCAACAAATTAACTATTCAATTCAATTAAAGAAACTGAAATGAAGAATATTAACCACAAGGGGGTAAACTAACGTGTCTCATCTGCGCCATCTAAATGTCATTGCATCACCTTGGAAGATGTTGATTACAGTTAAACATTTGAGTTTCCCAGGCCCCGGTGTCTGAGAAACTGACACATTCCTGTTCTCATTGTGCCTGCCGAGTAGGGGGGATAACTGTCTAGGAGCACTAGAGTGTTTTTTTATTACACCAATGAACAATTAGAAAAGAAACTCAAAGCTCAAGTGATAGATTTTCCAAACAGGTTAATCAAGAGTCCCGCAGACTCAATAACGCAGATTTCCATGTATAACACTCATAGAACGATTTTAGGAATTGTTACATGTAATTGTTACTGTGGTGAAAATAAAATCCAAGAGGTTGCATTTTTTTTAAACAAAACTGAAACATACAAATACATATCTACTTAATTAACACTAATCATCAGAACGTAAATGACCCCTTTTGTCATTAATGGCGACATTTATGATCGCCAAATACACAGTGAGTGATATATATATATATATATATATATATATATATATATATATATATATATATATATATATATATCTCAATGCAACCTTCAATAAATAGCATCTTGCATTCCTCATAAATGAAACCCAAGTGGATGTACAGTACTTTTTTTTTACATAGAAAAGGATGTGAAAAAGGTTCTTTCTAACACATCTTGCACATCAGATAGCTAAATTAATGCTAACAGCTATTTTACGATGACCATAGTCTACAAAAGGTATTTCAGATGGTCTTTTTCTGAATAACTTACCATTCATTATACAGTGGCATGTGAAAGTTTGGGCGCCCCTGGTCAAAATTACTGTTTTTGTGAATAGCTAAGCAAGTTGAAGATGAAATGATCTCTAAAAGGCCTGAAGTTAAAGATGACACATTTCTTTTGCATTTTATGCAAAAAAATATATATTTTCAATTTTTACATTTTAAAAATTACAAAAAGGAAGATGAGTGGAGGCAAAAGTTTGGGCACTCTTGGAGATTTGTGTGCTCAAATAACCTTGACCAAGGTTTCAGACCTTAATTAGCCTGTTAGGGTTATGACTTGTTCACTATCATCGGTGGGAAAGGCCAGGTGATGCAAATTTCCCAGCTTTATAAAAACACAGCCTCCTGTAACCTTGTGCCAAAAAACAGCAGCCACGGATTCTTCTCAGCAGCTAGCACTCTGAAAACGAAAATTGTGGAGGCCCACGAAGCAGGAGAATAAATTTCACCTTTATTCCAGTCTTTGAACATTATAATAAGAAAAATCAGTAATGATTTCAGTGTTGTTCTCCTGTAATGCCAGAAAACTGTCATATTCCATGAAAGAAGCACAAAATCATAAGACACTGAGTTTGTCCTTGATATCAAGAGTACATATTTTTGTATGAAAAATATGCTTGATTAACATGATAAAATGAAATGGCTGTCTGTCAGCAAGCTCTTGGATGCAGAATTGTACTTGACTTTTTTCTTGAGAAATCAACAAACTATGAGTAATACCATGTATGAGTGCGGGGATAAAACACAGACAACCTGGGGGAAGGTCTCTGCCACTGACTTTTCTAACCAGACTGCAATGTTCATTTCCATGGACTAATTTGGAATCAGTTTGCTCTTTCACATATGCTGCATTTTACGCTCACATTTGGAAATATTGTAAATGTTCATGTGGTAAGTTGCCACTGGGTATAACCTTCAGCTTGCTCTACTTGTCCTTAGTTAACCTGCAGTTCACTCTTAACATTAGAAATATTATTTTTTGCATGTTTTATATACTAAAACCCATTGAAATTACCATTTCTTTTACAAAACCATCCTTGACTTTTCAATTTACTTGTATCCTATGTATATTTTCCTTCTTTTTTATAGAGGGCCACCCCTTTAGAAAATGAATCTTTATTGCAATTTTTTTTTTAAATCAAGCAATTTTTTATTCATAATCATAAACTGTTGCTGTGATGTCTACTATGTGCCAACTGAATTAAAATACCACCCTACTTCCAACAGGTGGCGCTATAGAGTTTAAGTCCTCTTTTTCTCTGAAGAGGCAATTTGCATATGAAATTACCCTCCTTAAAGAAAGACATACTGTAAAGCCATTGAATAATAGGGAGTATTTATAAATAGCCAATAAAAGAAAGAATCCAACGCAAACATTTTCCTAAACACAACCGCACAAAGAACATACAGATGATTGGAACACAATTAGTACCTTCTATTAATCTACATATGTGTTAAGTGAGCTGTAACTGGACACATACAAGGCACGTGATCATATACATGGCGAAGTCCTCAAGCTGAAAAACTTGTACATCTAACATCCACAGCGCAAATAGAAAAAGTGAGTGAACCTTTGTAATAATGATTTCTCTAAGAGTTAATTGGCAAAAGGTGATTGAATTAAAGGAGGTGAGATTGGAAGTTTCACAGATGCATGGTTCATTAAAGGGGGTTCCCTCTACATGTATATTGATAACTTATCCAGGGGATGGGTCATCAATATCAAATCAGAGTTCATCCCCTGGCAGCAGTTACCAGCTATATGAATAGGAGAGGAGCTGATCGGCAGTACCCAACAGCGACCATTAAGCAGTGTGAAGGCATAATTTGTGAGATACCCAGCGCTCCGTCCCAGTGGGTGCATGGGTAGGGTACCATCTGGTAATAATAAAATAGAAAGAAACTAGCATTCATATTTGTCATGAAAGTGGAACTTAGCTTATTTTCTATATCTGGTTGTATATCAATCCATGCCTAGACAAATTGTCTGCAAATAGAGAAATGCAGATCTGGTGTATCTTCGTTTATAAGAGATACAAAAAGTCATTTGTCAAGTCAAACCTCAGTGTTAAAGCTTTTCCTATATCGTTCCAGTTTATAGTTTATATGGCTTTTATATTAAATGGAACTTGAGGGACTATATTGAGCCAAATCTGATTTTTGAATTTCTAGCAAAGTTCTAGGTTCAAATTGAAAGGGAACCTGTCACCAGGTTTTAACAATATAAAGTACAGCTACCAACTTTAAGGCCTCCTTTAAAGCAGTCTAGTACGCTGTATGCAAGTCCCCAATCCTCTCTGTATAGCACAAAAAATACCTTTTATTATACCTACAGATGATGCGCTCCAGTCCTATGTGCATCGCTGGTCTTATTTTGGCGCCTTCTCTCTCGTCACAATTGCTATTCTCCTGCCTTCTTCAGATGGATGATGTATTCTACGTCATCCACACAGTGTCCCCGAATCTTGCTCCTGCACAGGCGTACTTTCCTCTGCCCTTCTGAGGGCAGAACAAAGTACTGCAGTGCGCACGGACTAGGAGAGGCCAAAGGGCACCCATGACCCAGAAGTAAAACCAGCACATGCGTGATACATTACTGTGCTTTGCCCTCAGCAGGCCACAGCGATGGACATCTGTGCAGGATCATGATTGGGGAGCACTGTGTGCATGACATAGGAAGCAGGAGAAAGCACTGTATAGGGGGATAATACAAGGCATTTTTTGTGCAACTTAGAGGGGATTGGAGCTTAAATATAGCTTACAAGAATACTGGAAAAGAAGCCAATGGTGGTGGCCATACTTTATAGTGAGACAGGGGCGGACACAGACAGCTTGGGGCCCCTGTGCTGAAAATGTGTCTGGGCCCCCCTCCTTTTAAGACAACAAAGATATATATATATATATATATATATATATATATATATATATATATATATATATATACACACACTAAGGGACTGTGCTATACATAAGTGAGTACACTTTGTACTAAGGGACTGGGTTAGGCATAATAATTGACAATAACGTCTTCCTCCACCTTCCCCTGTTCCTAAATCCATTATAAATCTCCCTTCCTCCCATCCCAATCCCCCACACCCCTCATTGTTCTCCTCCCCCTCGCATTCCATTATTACCCTCTCCCCCACCCCCATTATTGCTTTCTCCTCACCACCCCATTATTGCCCATTCCACCACCTCCATCATTGCCTCCTCCCCATCACCCCATCATTGTCCTTTCCACTGCCATCATCATTGCCTTCTCCCCCACCACGCCATCATTACCCATTCCACCACCTCCATCATTTCCTCCTCCCCCACCATCCCCATTATTGCCCATTCACAACCTCCATCATTTCCACCTGCCCCACCACCCCCATTATTGGCCATTCACAACCTCCATCATTTCCTCCTCCCTCACCAACCGTATCATTGCCCTCTCTGTCAACCCAATCATTGCCTTCTGCCCCATCATTGCCCTCAACCCAATCACTGCCTTCTGCCCTATCACCCCCATCATTGCCCTCTCCTCCACCTACACACAGACACACACAGCACCATTCACTTCTCTGCACACACACACACCACCATTCACCTCTCTGCACACACACACACACACACACACAGCACCAGTCACCTCTCTGCACACACACACACCACCATTCACCTCTCTGCTTACACACACACAGCACCAGTCACCTCTCTGCATACACACACACACACACCACCATTCACCTCTCTGCACACAGAAACACAGCACCATTCACCTCTCTGCACACATACACCACCAGTCACCTCTCTGCATACACACACACACGACCATTCACCTCTCTGCACACACACACAGCACCAGTCACCTCTCTGCACACACACACCACCATTCACCTCTCTGCACACACACACACACACACAGCACCAGTCACCTCTCTGCATACACACACCTCACCACACGGTATCCCAAATGGCACCATCGCTGGCAGCTTCCTGTCTCGCACAGCCACGGTGCTGAATGATGATGTCATTCAGCCGCTGCTGTGCGAGTCATAACAACTCCAGATCCAACCTGGCGGGCATGCTTTGACTTCTGCTCCCTTGGGTATATAGCGCTAGCTTGTGCTCTGTCCCCCAGTTATACAGCAGACGTCTCGTCCTCGTTGCTTCATATCCGTACACCCCCCACCTCGGGGACAGACACTGCTCCTCACCTGCACCAGACTGCGTGGCTGGCCCCTGGGGGCCCCAGTTGTGCTTGTGGTTGCCATGGTGTCATGAGCAGCCATGTAAACGGGCCTCTGAATTTCCTGGGATTTTGTGGCCCCGCCCCCCACAATGTGCAGAGGATTGTGGGAGGATCGTTCAGTCAGCACTCACACTGCAGCAAGAAAGGCAGGAAGTGAGAGTGAAATGGATCAATTCCCTGCAGCTCTGCTCCCATTTTCTGTTGCAGGCAGCGGAGTGCAGGGATTTCTCCCTGCCCGCCGCACATGAGAGCAAACTGGCCAGGGGCCCCTCGGGGCCGGATAAACTGGCCAGATTACCCTCATTATTAGCTGCCCTGCAGGGGCCCCCTGGAGCCTCTGGGTCCCGGTGCAGCCGCACCGGTTGAACCGGCGGTATGTCCGCCCATGTAATAAGACAACATGGTGACAGGTTGCCTTGAAGCTCATGGGCTCATCATAAATATCAACAATCATAAACTTTAATGTCCTTTAGACTTTTAGAACATTTATATAATCAATTAAGTGTCTTCAATCAAGTTATATAATGCCAGTATTGTATCTGACTGTCACCTACTGCACTGGACCCTATAAACAGAGGCATTTGTCTCTAGGGTATGCAGATGTGCTGTGAATTTGCAACAGACTTTTTTCTGCAGCAAAGCAAAATGTGCGTGGAAATTTTCCATAGAATATAATCACGGTTCTTGAAATGTCAATAACATGCATGACATGTGGACTGTCATCAGATATGGCATGGTTTTGGTGCAGATTCCGAGCTGAAATTCTTATTTAATCAGCTTTATAAAACCTTCAGAATAAGTAAAGGTACCTTCACACTAAATGACTTTGCAACGATAACGACGGCGATCCGTGACGTTGCAGCGTCCTGGATAGCGATATCGTTGTGTTTGACACGCAGCAGCGATCTGGATCCTGCTGTGATATCGCTGGTCGTTGCTGAAAGTCCAGAACTTTATTTGGTCGTCAGATCGGCGTGTATCGTTGTGTTTGACAGCAAAAGCAACGATGCCAGCAATGTTTTACAATGGTAACCAGGGTAAATATCGGGTTACTAAGCGCTGGGCCGCGCTTAGTAACCCGATATTTACCCTGGTTACCATTGTAAAAGTTAAAAAAAAAACACTACATACTCACCCTCTGATGTCTGTCACGTCCCCCGGCGTCCGCGCTGCTGCTCAGAGCTTCCTGCACTGAATGTGTCAGTGCCGGCCGTAAAGCAAAGCACAGCGGTGACGTCACCGCTGTGCTTTAGGGCCGGCGCTTACACAGTGCAGGGAAGCGGATGCCGGGGGACGCGACAGACACAGCAATGTAAGTATGTAGTGTTTTTTTTTTTTTTGGTAACCAGGGTAAACATCGGGTTACTAAGCGCGGCCCTGCGCTTAGTAACCCGATGTTTACCCTAGTTACCCGGGGACTTCGGCATCGTTGTCTGTGTGACAGCTCTCCAGCGACCACACAACGACGAAACAGCGACGCTGCAGCGATCGGCATCGTTGTCTATATCGCTGCAGCGTCGCTTAATGTGACGGTACCTTAACAGGTAGGATAAATATGGGGTGTACTGTATTGAATGCTGTATTATGAGTTCTGTATGTTCATAAGTTCTATTAAATACCTTACAAATTAGGTGTACTGTGTATAACAATATATGATTGGTGTTATGAAATAGATAATGGTTATATAAAGATTATATAGAGCACACTAAATAGGAATTCAGAAGCAAAGTTAACACAGGGTTTGATATACAGTGGGGCAAAAAAGTATTTAGTCATTCAGCAATAGTGCAAGTTCCACCACTCAAAAAGATGAGAGGCGTCTGTAATTTACATCATAGGTAGACCTCAACTATGGGAGACAAACTGAGAAATAAAAATCCAGAAAATCACATTGTCTGTTTTTTATCATTTTATTTGCATATTATGGTGGAAAATAAGTATTTGGTCAGAAACAAACAATCAAGATTTCTGGCTCTCACAGACCTGTAACTTCTTCTTTAAGAGTCTCCTCTTTCCTCCACTCATTACCTGTAGTAATGGCACCTGTTTAAACTTGTTATCAGTATAAAAAGACACCTTTGCACACCCTCAAACAGTTTGACTCCAAACTCCACTATGGTGAAGACCAAAGAGCTGTCAAAGGACACCAGAAACAAAATTGCAGCCCTGCACCAGGCTGGGAAGACTGAATCTGCAATAGCCAACCAGCTTGGAGTGAAGAAATCAACAGTGGGAGCAATAATTAGAAAATGGAAGGCATACAAGACCACTGATAATCTCCCTCGATCTGGGGCTCCACGCAAAATCCCACCCTGTGGGGTCAGAATGATCACAAGAACGGTGAGCAAAAATCCCAGAACCACGCGGGGGGACCTAGTGAATGAACTGCAGAGAGCTGGGACCAATGTAACAAGGCCTACCATAAGTAACACACTACGCCACCATGGACTCAGATCCTGCAGTGCCAGACGTGTCCCACTGCTTAAGCCAGTACATGTCCGGGCCCGTCTGAAGTTTGCTAGAGAGCATTTGGATGATCCAGAGGAGTTTTGGTAGAATGTCCTATGGTCTGATGAAACCAAACTGGAACTGTTTGGTAGAAACACAACTTGTCGTGTTTGGAGGAAAAAGAATACTGAGTTGCATCCATCAAACACCATACCTACTGTAAAGCATGGTGGTGGAAACATCATGCTTTGGGGCTGTTTCTCTGCAAAGGGGCCAGGACGACTGATCCGGGTACATGAAAGAATGAATGGGGCCATGTATCGTGAGATTTTGAGTGCAAACCTCCTTCCATCAGCAAGGGCATTGAAGATGAAACGTGGCTGGGTCTTTCAACATGACAATGATCCAAAGCACACCGCCAGGGCAACGAAGGAGTGGCTTCGTAAGAAGCATTTCAAGGTCCTGGAGTGGCCTAGCCAGTCTCCAGATCTCAACCCTATAGAAAACCTTTGGAGGGAGTTGAAAGTCCGTGTTGCCAAGCGAAAAGCCAAAAACATCACTGCTCTAGAGGAGATCTGCATGGAGGAATGGGCCAACATACCAACAACAGTGTGTGCCAACCTTGTGAAGACTTACAGAAAACGTTTGACCTCTGTCATTGCCAACAAAGGATATATTACAAAGTATTGAGATGAAATTTTGTTTCTGACCAAATACTTATTTTCCACCATAATATGCAAATAAAATGATAAAAAAACAGACAATGTGATTTTCTGGATTTTTATTTCTCAGTTTGTCTCCCATAGTTGAGGTCTACCTATGATATAAATTACAGACGCCTCTCATCTTTTTAAGTGGTGGAACTTGCACTATTGCTGAATGACTAAATACTTTTTTGCTCCACTGTATCTTTATGATATATATAAGGAGCATGTTCCTAAAGATCTGAGCCATAGACATTTGGCAGATATAATATTGTCTGTCAGCTCTAATATTATTTTAACAAAGCGATTCATGGGGACAATTTCCTACGTATGACTAAATACATCAGATGTCTGCATACGGAATATGAGACCTCGCTTAGTCGGTCAGAGAACAAAGGTGTGGGCAGGTTCTAATGGAAAGCAATTCAGTTAATCTACACACGGCTTATCTGACTGTCAGTCTACTGAATGATGTCATTGTTTCTGGTTTGTCCTGAGCAGACAGAAGATAGGATTACATGTATTGAAAATCTGAATTCATTATCTATGGACAATTTTATTAATCCTGGCATTTCAGACTGCATATTCTATCTGGGTTAGTATGAAATCAGACAATGAACCTAATGCAACAGAATTGGTATGCTGTTGACTATAATAACCAATTAGACTACTACTCTTAATATCAAATATGATTAAGGAAAATGGAAGCAAGAATAAAAGTGGCAAATCGACAGCTCTAGATTACATAAAGAGAAGCAATCACCTACAGAAATGCTACTTCCCTATAGATATAGTGAAAATCTAGGTAAATAGCATTGCAATCATATTTGGCACTGTAATAGGAACAGTGGCTACAGGGAGAAAATTAAGTTACAATATATTTTCCCTGCAGCTGCTTTCCTGCAGTCATTGGGGAGGTGACGGGGGCTGTAACAGTCACCGCTCACTACGCATTGAGCATCCTACTACATAATTGTCTAAGGGTCACTTCCGTCTGTCTGTCTGTCTGTCTCGGTTATTCATTGGTCGCGGCCTCTGTCTGTCATGGAATCCAAGTCGCTGATTGGTCGTGGCAAAACGCCCACGACCATTGCCACGACCAATCAGCGACGGCCACAGTCCGGCGGTAATATGGCCGCTCTTTCCTCCCTGCAGTCAGTGCCCGCTCCATACTCCCCTCCAGTCAGCCCTCACACAGGGTTAATGCCAGCATTACCGGAGCACGGTGTAACGCACTCCGGTTACGCAGCTATTAACCCTGTGTGACCAAGTTTTTACTATTGATGCTGCGTATGCTACATCAATAGTAAAACGATCTAATGTTACAAATAATAATAATAAAAAAAACGTTATTCTCACCCTCCGACGTCGCGTCCTGTCTGCCGGCAGGTTCCGGTGGTAAGGATGCTATGGGAGAAGGACCTGCCATGATGTCACGGTCATGTGACCGCGATGTCATCACAGGGCCTGCGCGCCTGTGTGAGAAGGACCTGCCATTACGTCACAGTCATGTGACCGCGACTTCATCACAGGTCCTGCGCTGATAGTCATACCAACCCTGGGACCGGAAGCTGCCGCGTGCTCCATACACAGGAGCCAGGACTAAGGTGAGTATATGTTTATTTTTTATTTTATGTCACTGGCCAATATACTACATTACTGGGCAATATACTACGTGGCTGACCAATATACTACATACTACGTGGCTGTGCAATATACTACATGGCTGGGCAATATACTACGTTGCTGGGCAATATACTACGTGGCTGGGCAATATACTACGTAGCTGGGCAATATACTACGTGACTGGCCAATGCACTACGTAGCTGGGCAATATACTACGTTACTGGGCAATATACTACGTCGCTGGGCAATATACTACGTGACTGGGCAATATACTATGTGGCTAGGCAATATACTACATGGCTGGGCAATATACTATGTGGCTGGGGAATATTCTACGTGACTGGGCAATATACTACGTGGCTGGCCAATATACTACGTGGCTGCTGGGCAATATACTACGTTACTTGGCAATATACTACTTGGCTGGGCAATATACTACGTGACTGAGCAATATACTACGTGGCTGGGCAATATACTACGTGGCTGGCCAATATACTATGTGGCTGGGCAATATACTACGTAGCTGGGCAATATACTACGTGGCTGGGCAATATACTATGTGGCTGGCCAATATACTACGTGGCCGGGCAATATACTACGTGGCTGGGCAATATACTACGTCACTGGGCAATATACTACATTACTGGGCAATATACTACGTCGCTGGGCAATATACTACGTCACTGGGCAATATACTACGTGGCTGGGCAATATGCTACGTGGACATGCATATTCTAGAATACCCGATGGGTTAGAATCGGGCCACCATCTAGTGCTATAATAACTCACCTGCATCTTTACTGACAGCCAGCTCTGCAGTGTATGTGTGCAGCATATGTGTGCAAAGCAGGCTGTCTGCCAAGGTGCAGGGGAGTCATCACAGCTGTGCTTACTGTGTAGTGAGCAGTGACTGCAAAGGCCCCCTGCACCAGCCCGATGACTGGGAATGAGTGGCTGCAGGGAGAATATAACTTATTTTTCTCCCTGTTGCTGCTGTTCCAATTACAGTTACTGGCAAACATGATTAAAATGTTACCTGCAAATTACTGCCTTATCTGTAGGTAAATAGCATTTTTGTATATCACAGATTCCTTTTAATTGCTAATAAGGTAAATGCATTGTCACAAGTATTACAGTTATGAAAGGAGGGGAGAGGAACTGTATCAAAGTATGGACTGCTCTAAAAGTCACCTGCATTTTGCTGACTTTCTCAATGTTGCTCTATTGTCAAATAATTACCCCCATAAAGGTAATATCTTTAGTAAGAAATTACTTTGTGTGTATGTAGTTCTCTTATAGTACACTAACACTATCCGACATCAGCCGATAATTGACCACCGATCGGTTACATCCAAGCTTTTCGAGGAGGAATCCCTTTGACTATTACTGAACACCAAAGAGTCTGATCCTTCTGTCACCTGGAAAATAGTTGACTCTCTAGCAACTGTCCAGGAAGTCAAAGACAGAACCTTAGTTATTTTACTTTATGAAATAGACCACATGCTTCAAACCAATACTCAGGGAGAAACAACATAACAACGTACATTAAAAGTATTTTAGGTCACATTCGCTCATCTTTCACAGAACTGTCAGCTTTGTCCTTGTTGTTACAGATCAGACCAGACTGGCTATAAAGTGATGTGACATCTCTCAGTGTGCTATACAGGCAATGCCGAGGGGCATTAAGGCATGAAGCATTCTGCAATGTTAGTGCACCCCATACACTAAACTTTAGAGCACTCTTTTTTCTAGCATTTCCACAGCAGAGATAAGAGCCTGTATTTAATATATGATTATGTGCTAGAGATTAGACAATCTTTTGAACTGCAGATTTGCCAGATTCTAAATTTCCCAGAAAATTCACTTAAAAAATACTCCTCAAATTGCCTTGATAAAGGGGTATGACACTACTTTCTTTTCCTTAGGTCTCCTTCACACGTCCGTGTTTAAATACATATGTGAGAAAATGGTGCCAGTGCCATCAGGGTTTTGAATCAATGTGTCGTCAATGTGTAATGTCCTCCTACTATCCAGTTTCACCATAAAATGGCTCGTTTCTCTCTGGCATGTATGAGTTACATATGAAGCTGCAATTCATAGTTCATTTTGTGAATTAAATTAAAAGGATTGTAGCTTTATATTGATGTCCTATCCTTAGAAAAGGTAATCAATATCAGATCGGCTGGGGTCAGTAGCGTAGCTACCAGGGGGGCAGAGGGGGCGGTCGCCCCGGGCCCTGTGCTCTGAGGGGGCCCACCCAGAGCTACGCTACTGTCAGGGCCGGCGTTAGGGGCCCCTGCCTCCGGGCAATGTTTATCTTTAATTTCCCCTGCGTTTGTACTGTGTATGTAGCTAAAGTAACATGCACGGTACAAACACTCACAGGGAGTCAGCAGAGAGAAGAGAAGGCCTCCAATCAGAGTGCAGGGAGTGAGTCATGTGATCGCTCTTCTGCAGTCTGTGGAGGAGAGGGGGAAGGGAGGCCACTCACCCAATCCCGGCTGAGCGCGCTCTGCTTCAAAGCTCCTGTGCTGCAGAGAAGTGATCATCATCATCAGCAGCAGCAGCAGCCGGGGCCGCAGGGGGGACTCTGCCTCTGACCTGAGCTCACTGCCTGCACATAATGTCTGCAGCATCTGACTTGGAGGAGCCTGAGGAGCAGCCCCCAGGACCAGAGGACACTCTCCACACAGCATGATGAGTATCTTGGCACATGTCATTTGCTATTTGATATGTCTGATCTGTTGCCTTGAATACATACATACAGGCACAGTATATAAAGCAATGAAGGTTCTTAAAGGGAACCTGTCACCCCGTTTTTTAAAGATGAGATAAAAATAGCGTTAAATAGGGGCAGAGCTGTGCTTTACATTAGTGTCTTTTTTGTGCCTTTATTCCCCACCTATGCTGCTGAAATACCTTTGTAAAGTCGCCATTTTGGGCTGTCACTCACGCTGGTCTGGTCAAATGGGCGTGGTGACATCGCTGTTTCTTCCCCCAGATCTTGCTTATCTGTCCGTTGGTGGTGTAGTGGTTTTCACATGTCCAGCTGCCGAATCCACTGCGCAGGTGAAGGAAAAGAAGGCGATCTGCGCTATTCCCCTGGTGATCGGTGGGGGCGGCCATCTTCCTGAGGCCGCGCGTGCGCAGATGGAGTGCTCTGCTGCACGGGGCTTCAGGAAAATGGCCACGGGATGCCGCGCGTGCGCAGATGGAGATCGCGGCGGCCATTTTCCTGAAGCCCCGGGAAGCCGAGCACTCCATCTGCGCATGCGCGGCCTCAGGAAGATGGCCGCCCCCACCGATCACCAGGGGAATAGCGCAGATCGTGCTCTTTTCCTTCACCTGCGCAGTGGATTCGGCAGTTGGGCATGCGCACACCACTACGCCACCAACGGACAGATAAGCAAGATCTGGGGGAAGAAACAGCGATGTCACCACGCCCATTTGACCAGACCAGCGTGAGTGACAGCCCAAAATGGCGACTTTACAAAGGTATTTCAGCAGCATAGGTGGGGAATAAAGGCACAAAAATACACTAATGTAAAGCACAGCTCTGCCCCTATTTAACGCTATTTTTATCTCATCTTTAAAAAACGGGGTGACAGGTTCCCTTTAAACTTGTATGTCTTGTTTATCCTGCAATCTGGACAGACACTGAACACTGACATGTGATCGATAAGTGTCTTGGCACATAATTTATTTACTGCTGATTAGCTTATGAGAAGGAGAATGATTATTTTCTTAAGTTTGCGAGCGGCTGGAATCTTGCAGGACGGCTTTTACATGTGGGAGCCTGTCATCATATAAGGTCCGGCCAGCATCTGTACTATGCCCTCACACAGTGTTCTAGAATGCTCTCTATGTCCCCAATCCTCTATGCAAGGCACAAAAAAGAGCTTTTATTATAATCACGGATGGCGCAGTCCGGGCGTCACAGTCTTGACCCGGCGCCGTCCCTCTTCCTGTGATCGCTGTCCCTCTTCGTGTGGAAGATGCATCCTACATCATGCATTCAGTGTCCTCTATCGCACTCCCATGCAGGTGCACTTCTCTTTGCCCTGCTGAAGTCAGAGCACAGTATTGTAGTGCACATGCGCCAGCTTTATTTCCAGGTAATCAGCTATTTGGCCTTTCCCAGCGCACATGCACTACAGTACTTGGCTCTTCTTTCAGCAGCCTAGAGAGAAGTGTGCCTGCACAGGAGCGTGATGGGTGACACTGTGTGGATGACGTAGGATGTGTCATACAGGTGAAGCAGTAATGGAGGCTGGCGATCTTAAGTCAAGACCAGTGATGCCTTGGTGAGAGCCATTGGTGAGTATAATGAGAGGTCATTTTTATGCCTTGCGGAGGGGATTGGGGACACATTTACAGCCTTCCTTATAGAGGCTGCCTATGGGAGCTGCATTATACTATAAAGTCTTCCTATGTGAAGGGCATTATACTATAGGGTCTGCCTATGGGGAGTGCATGATACTATATGGAGGCCTATGGGGAATGTATTATACCATATTGAGGACTATCTGGTGTATTATGCTATATGGAGGCTATCTAGAGGGCCATCATTCAGTGTGGAGATTACAGCGACGGGGCCATCATACAGTATTGGAGCCAGTTTGGGGGATATTAACGGGTCAGTATATACAGTGAGGGGGCATCATACTGTGTATAGGGGAGCTGTACAGTGGGGGAGACTCTGGACTTTATTAATTGTAAAGTGGGCACTTATTCTTACAGGGGAACTCAGGTTACTGTGACTATCAAAGGGTCACACACAGAGGGCATTATTACTTTCTAGGGGACAAAATGTGGGCACTTGCCCCTGACATTACTATATTATAGAGGGGTGCTTTAGAATTTAGAGGGCACAGAGAACCACACAGCAGGTGCAGTAATAGGGACACACACGGCAGCAGCGGCTCAGTATTGGGGTATCAGGGTCAGTAATAGGGACACGTACAGCAGCAGCGGCTCAGTATTGGGGTATCGGGGCAGTAATAGGGACACATACGGCAGCAGCGGCTCAGTATTGGGGTCTCAGGGGCAGTAATAAGGACTCATACGGCAGCAGTGGCTCAGTATTGGGGTATCAGGGGCAGTAATAGGGACACATACGGCAGCAGTGGCTCAGTATTGGGGTATCGGGGCAGTAATAGGGACACATACGGCAGTAGTGGCTCTGTATTGGGGTATCAGCAGGATGAGGAGGTTGTGCAGGTTGGGAACAGATGGTGATGGGGCTGGAATGTGAGAAGTGAAACGTGTCTTTGTCGTATTCTCTGCAGATGAGTTGTAGCTGGAAGAAGTTGTCATGTCGGTCTGGGCCAGATGGAAAAGACGGGAAAAATGAACAATTCTATCAGAAAGAACGTCAGAGGTAAGTCATTATCTGTAACTGTGCAGTGATCTGTTATATGTTCTGTAAGACTGGTATTTACCACTGACCATATGTTGGTCTTTATATAGAGATTATCTTCAGTAATAGCGCGGTCATCTGCTGAGGTTCTCCTCCACTATTAGGGCGCATCACTGAATTGTAATGAAGGTTACCTGGTTAGGGGCCCACTCAGAAGCTTCGCCCCCCCTGGACCAAAACCCTAGCTACGCCTCTGGCTGGGGTGTAACACTGTGCACCTCCAGCAATCAGCTGTTCTTGGTGCTGGCAGTGACTGGTAGCGGTCAACTGCAAAGCAAAACAACACAGCTCTGTCAACTGTACAGTGGCCACAGTGGGGTAATGCAGATCCCCCCTATTCATTTGAATAGTGGAAGTTGTTTAGTACCTGGCTGTGGCCACTATACAGTTCATGGAGCTGTGTAGTTTCATTCTGCAACTACCCACCTCCAGCCACTGGCACTGAGAACAGCTAATTGGTGGGAGTGCTGATCGTTGCAATCCTACTGGTCTAATCCTGAGGATAGGCACCAATACAAAAGTAGTGGATAACCACTATTATATCCTTAAATAATCCCTAAGCCTCTGTGTAACACAGTAGGACAAAGCATGTAATGGTGATAGTTCATGTAATCTGTGTTATATGGATCATGGATAGTGGACAAAGTAAATTCTAGAGATTAGGACAGATGAGCAATACCTTCTAGTCATGTGCGCACCCTAGCAGGCACCTGTTGGTGCAAAGACTTCATTGGAGAACCCCTATATGTTAGTTGTGCTGTACAGATAGGGAATGCATGTTATACCTTTAAGGGACCTGGGGTGTCCCTGATCTTTTGGGAAAACAGTAGGATCTAACAAATTTAAAAAAAACACGACTGATCACTATTTATCCTGAACAGAGGATAATGTAGGCGAAAACCTGATAATTTTTATTTCAATAGCACCAACATATTCCACAGCACTTTACATTTTAGAGGGGACATGTACAGACAATAAAGATATTACAGAACAACACGTAACACATAATTCAGTACATCCCAAGAGAAGTGATGGTCCTGCTCACAAGCTTACAATCTATGAGGAGATAGAGCAGATATGAAAGGTAACTAATAAAAAGTGTTTGTATTGTACAGTCCAGCCATCAATATAATAAATAGGGTATTCATATAATGCTGTATGAGGCGGTCACCAGCCAGTATTAGTACACGTACAGACACAGAGGGCAAGTAAGTGCATGGAGGGTGCGTAAACAGATGCTATAATGGTCCTGATCTTGAAGGAAATCTTGTATGGGCAAAACAGGGATAGTTAGAAAAGTGAGCTGAGGCGATATAGCCTAAAAATGCATTTCTTTAGACTGGCCTGCTTAAATCTGTGAGTATTGGGAATTAATCCAATTGTCCTGGGTAGTGCGTTCCAAATAATTGAAGCAGCAGGCAAGACGTCTTGGAGATGGGAAGTTTGGATTATTGAGGATGTTAGTCATAGGTCAATAGTAGTAATGAGCGAACGTGGTCAGATAAGGTGTTATCCAAGCATGTTCAGGTGCTAACAGAGTGTCTTTGGCATGCTCCTATAATACATTCGAGTCCCCGTGCCTGCATGTTTTGCGGCTGTTCGACAGCTGCAACACATGCATGGATTGGCTGTTTGTTAGGTAATCCCTGCTTGTGTTGCAGCTGTCGAACTGTCAAGAGACATGCATGTGCAGGAACACTAACATATTATTCGAGCACCCTGAAGACACTCGGTTAGCACATGAGCATGCTTGGATAACACGTTATCCGAGCACGTTCATGCACCACTAGTCATTAGCAGAACGGAGGGCATGGGTAGGGTGGTAGACTGTGACAAGGGAGGAGATATACAGTGGTGCTGAACCGTGGAGCGCTTTGTGGGTGAGAGTGATAAGTTTATATTGGACTCTGTAGCAGATGGGCAACCAGTGCAATGACTGGAACAGAGTAGAGGCATCGATGCAGCTGTTGGAGAGGAATATGATCCTGGCTGATGCATTCAGGAAAGATTGGAGAGGGGAGTTTAGTGAGAGAGAGACTGATTAGTAGAGAGTTGCAATAGTCCAGATGAGAGTGAATAAGAGCAATAAGATAGAAACTGACCATTACTATTTTGATTCAATTGGAACACAGAATTTGGGATATGGCAGGCATTTATGATGTTCTATAGCTATGACAAAGCCTTATTGACTCATATGATGAAACAGAAAATTAAAGGGACTTTGTCACCTGAATTTGGCGGGCTCTGTTTACGGTCCGATGGGCAGTGTTTTCTGTGCTTTCATTCACCCCTTCCTTTCCCGCTGGCCGCAATATTGTCTTGAATTGGATTAGGTTGCCTCCGTAGTACACGCGTGCGTAATGCAATCTTGCCTTGCGCACGCGCAGTATGCGTTGCCCAACTGCGGGCAAAGCCGAAAAGCATTAGTGCGCATGCGCCGGCGCACTCTGTCCAGGAACACAGCGAAACACTTCCAGGACATAGTGCGGCGGCGCATGCGCACTAATGCTTTTCGGCTTTACCCGCAGTTGGGCAAAGCATACTGCGCGTGTGCAAGGCAAGATTGCCTTGCGCACGCGTGTACTACGCAGGCAACCTAATCCAATTCAAGACAATATTGCGGCCAGCGGGAAAGGAAGGGGTGAATGAAAGCACAGAAAACACTGCCCATCGGACCGTAAACAGGGCCCACCAAATTCAGGTGACAGAGTCCCTTTAATATTGGAAAATACATTGTAAGAAATGCCGAAAGTTGCCCTTCCAAACAATGAGACCTGAACATGGATGTCATACTAACGATTACTGACATACTATATTTTATGTCATATCTAGGATCTTGGGATGTGGTTTTGGCTGTGTTTTTTGGAAAAAGGAAGCTGTGGAAAATCAGCGCGTGACCCTCAAGCTTTACATTTGAAATTTTAGAAGTGAAGGTTTTAGCTGTCCTTTATATTTCGTTTCACATTATGTAGTGTGTGTGTGGTATGGACACTGCAGTCTTACTGCCGGATTCTACAATGAAGCCAAGTTAAATCCAGAACATCTGGTTAGCACATTTTGCTTCAGTATTAAGAATATTTATGCATGTGCAGAAAATAAAAGCTGCAAACTTGCCAAAAAGAATTAACTTAAAATCAAAGATGGGTGAACCCGAACAGTAAAGTTCGGCGTCTGTACCAAACACCTATTGTTCGGGCACTGACACCGCACACGGACTTTACCAGGAAGTCAGTGTTACTGTTCGGGTTCGGCTGCCTGAGCACCGGGTGTTTGTCACGCTGTTATGTGCATGTGCGGCAAATACTGTTTCTGATCGGCGTTAAAATCATTACCACCATCAGACAGCTACGGTTCCTATGCTGTCAAAAGACAGTGTGAGCGCGCAGCTGTGATCGGAGGTATACAGTTAACCTCCAGTCACCTTCAGCAAGGCTGGTTATCAAGAATAGATGGGTGCTCACATCATATTTTTTAATTATTAAAAATCAAAACATCGCATCTACTCCAAAATGGTATCAATAAAAACGTCAGCTCTGCATGCCAAAAGTAAGCCCTCACCCAGCACAAGATCATGAAAAATGTACGGGTCTCGGAAAATTATGCTTTTTTTTTTTTTTTACACACTTTCTATTTTTTTCACCATTGAAATAAAAAAAAACCTATACGTGTTTGGTATCTGCACACTCTTATTGGCCTGGAGAACCATAATGGCAGGTTGGTTTTAGCATTTGGTGAACATGGTAAAAAAAATCAAACAAACAAATAAATGCAATTATGGAATTGTTTTCCAGTACACTGAATTGGTAACGTTCAAAAGAACAACTTGTCATGCAAATAACATGCTCTCCTACGGCTATATTGATGGAAAAATATAATAACTCTAGCTTTGGGGAGAAGGGGAGTAAAAAACAAAAACGCAAAAATGGAAAATCCCAAGTTCGTGAATTGGTTAAGATGACAAAAGTAAAAGGTGGCTCCTTTGAAGTACCTAGAATTTAAGACATAATTTCAGTTGTTTCACACTTTTTTGTTAAGTATATAATTCCACATGTGTTAATTCATAGTTTTGATGCCTTCAGTGTGAATTTACAATTTTCATAGTCATGAAAATACAGAAAAATCTTTAAATGAAAAGGTGTGTCCAAACTTTTGGTCTGTACTGTATATATATAGACTATATATATGTTTTCAAGAATATTTGATCCCATGGATCCATTATATGTCCATTTTGCAAGCCGGCGAGAAAATCTCGCCATACGGATGTCATGCGGATGTCATACGGATGACACGGATATTTTTGGAGAAAAAATTGCATCCTTGCGCTGCACATGGATCACTGTTCATGAAACATTTGTGCAATTTTCGTCCGTGTAAAACGGACCGATTTTTTATACGTTGTGTGTGACGCCGGCCTAACTTCCATTCTCAGGGCTCCAGTCCATCCATGTGTTCCTGACTGACTATTAATTCGAGTGGTTAGAATGCAATACTAAATGTCTTCTGTAGAATATCCGTATGGCAATAATAAATGTACCCTTTGTTATTTGGTCCAGTAGAAAGGTTTGAAGCTAATTCATGATTAGGAAAGGTTTTTCAAGACAACCTCTTTAATAATCTCCATTATCTTCTATAATACTACTGCAATTAACCATGTAATCATGTAGGGAGGGATGTGCGAATTAGATCTCTCAAAATATTCATGTACTGTAATCTTAGTAACTGCTTTCTAAGGTGGATCCAGCGTAGCTCAGTCTCAGCTGTTTCCTTAGCTTCAACTCCATTGTTTGGAGCTGGATGGAGATATTCCAGACATTAAAGTCTGAAATGGGCATAAACCTGGAACAGAAGTAGAATGTACCATATTCTAGTTCTTATGTACAACAGCATCCTATGGACCTGCATGTGGGGTGAGGGGCAACCAAGGATATCTTACAATGGGAAGAAAATTAATAGGTCATTTGTTTTCAAAAGGAAATGGATGCAGAAAATATGCAATAAATAGAATTGTTCTTCACTTAGATGAAAATGATTTACAGATGCGATTCTGTCCATGGAGGTAGTCATGGCAGAGAAGTGATTGGTCGCAGATGCACACGGATGTCATTGCTCCTTAGCATTACACTAAAAGGTTTGCAGACTATAAATTGGGATCCATTACCTACAGTAATGGAGGAAGGACTCGCCGTATGCCATCTGTCTACATGATAAATATTCATGTACTGTATGTATATGTATACACAGGCAGCTAATATTTGCATGATGCGTGCTTAACAGGAATGCCACATACTTAGAAAAAAAATACTGGAAACAATGATGATTGGGATGTGTAGCACTGAACTGGGGATTTACACTTACATGCATAATATCTACCATATGGGGATTCTGGACCGAATATATTATGTTATTTGTATAATTGGACAGCATGGCGGCTCAGTGGTTAGCACTGCAGTCTTGGAGCTCTGGGGTCCTTGGATGAAATCCCACTGAGGACGACATCTGCAAGGAGTCTGTAATATGTAATCTCCCCATATTTGTGTGGGTTTCCTCCGGGTACTCTGGTTTCCTCCCACATTCCAAAGACAGACTGATAGGGAATTTAGATTGTGAGCCCCATCGGGGACAGTGATGATAATGTTTGTAAAGCATTATGGTATTAATGGTGCTTTATAATGAGTAAAATAATTAGATAATCAGCATTACCTCTGACAGTTTAGTTGAATGCAAGGCAAGATTCAAAGGATATTGAGGCCTCTATGCAACAATGTGAAATTGAGAATAGCTTTTAAAATTAGGAATAATTAGAACAATAACAAGATCAATATCAGTATTCTGTCATGTCCAATAACAGCAATGGCATAAAAATGCTATACACCATATTACAATTAGGAAGGGCACACCTAAGGGCAGGTGAGAAAGGCTGTAGATTCTCACATCCGAGAAAATCGGGTCAGTTATGCAAATGACATTCTGATCAAATTTTGATCAGAGTGTGATGACAGCATGATACAATTCTCTCAGAAAGGCCGGGATCACACTTGCAAGTGCAATGCGAGAAACTCACACAAGTCTCTCGCCTCAATACCCGGCACTGCCGCCGGCACTTGGGACCGGAGTGTGCGGCTGCATGTATTTCTATGCAGCTGAATGCTCCGGTCCCGAGTGCCGGCGGCAGTGCCGGGTATTGAGGCGAGAGACTTGTGTGAGTTTCTTGCATTGCACTCGCAAGTATGACCCCCGCCATAAGGAGGAGATGGAGAAAAAAAAATGACCATCTTCTCTATTCTGTCAGTGCACGGACTTCGGACTGCACTCAGATGTTATCCGAGTGCATTTTGAGGTTTTCAATGCTCTCATTGACTTGCATGGACGAGTGCGATCTGAATATCGGGATCAAACTCAGGCATGTAGTGATTTTTTTTCTTTGGATAGTCTCTGTCTGAAGAAAATTTGAACATGAGCATGGCCCTATAGCATTGGTCAGAGTGCAATCCGATGTTTGTGGCCATGATCACACTAGGACCCGCTGCACAACATCCCTGCTCCTGTATGCACCAGTTAATACAAATATTTTGCCTAGAGCAACACGGATAATACATCAAAGCAAACAGCTATCAAAGTATAATTCAGCACTATGTGCCCATATTAATTAGGTAACGTACAGTAACCAGGTATCTTTGATGTTCAAGATTATGGGAAACCCACATAGATCCGTTAGAGTTGCCTCTTATATTTAAGGGTGATTTTTTTTCTATCCATTTTCATTGTGGATGTTGTACATAACTATACATTTCTGGAGAATGTAAGTTCCATATGAAGAGCTAGAACACTTTTGAAAAGGTTATGAGTAAATTTTGATGCTTTTAGAATTTTCCTAAATGTGATGATACAATTTCCATACTTTTAAAATTAAGCATCATTTTAATGTTTGCATGTAATATCCACAATCCCAGAAGACTGCTGTAACTAATGAGAACCCCGACCCTCACACTCTGCAGTAATATGACATTAGAAATTCATGTATTAGATTAACAAGGTGTTCCCAGAGGAACGTGCCTGAACCTAGTCTTACCCTACAATAATATGCATTCAGCATTCCGGACCTTGTATAATAAGCGAATAATTGGGAATGAATAAGAACATGAAGCACAGCCAACTAGATCACTTTGTACAGAAGATTTAGGAGGTGCTGAGCAGTAATGTTACTTGTGGTCCAATCATACACAATGGTATAAAATCACTCCCATGGATTTCCCTGCAGAATTCGTAGTAAGTAATAATACTGTATGGTACATGTAACGAGGATTGCAGTAGTACAGAGTTAACTTTGGCTCTAATGTGTAACACAATCATTCTATTTTCTCATAAAACCACAACTCCATTTAAACCGTATGGGCATAGAGGGTGATGGATGTCGTATTACGGCTTTCTACAATGACAGTTGAATAAAATAACATACCTGTGTGCATGTGCCCTGACATAGTACTAAAATCTGGATATCTGGCAGATAATTTTTTACTTTATAGTCTCCCACTGGGTTAAAATAACAAACAGATCTTTACTTACCCTCCCCTTCTCCAGCTCTGTCTCTTCACCACTGCCCCAGTCTTTGTTGACAGGCTGCAGTGGTGACAACATGTCTAACAGGTCTGCAGCCAATCTCTGGGCTCAGGGGCTTGTGCCATCCACATTGCAGGGCCACTGAGCCTAATGATTGGCTGCACATGCCCGTAAACTGTTAAAACCAGGTAGCTGGTATACATCATTTACATAAGCCTCATACTGACAGCTCCATGGGAAGGAAATATAGATATCAATAATTGTAATCATTTTGCATTATATACACAACAATGTGAAAATAAAAACAACAAAAAACTACCACTAATAATAATACATTTAGTTAAAATAAAATCTGTGCTTGCAAATAGGGGAACACAGACATAATTGCCAGTCTGGATAGTTTTTACTGGAAGTGCTTTTTTTAGACACATATTTGTAAAATATGTAATATCAGGGTGTAGCTTTGGAGTAAAATGTTCAAATAATCTTTAACCTCTGTAACTCAATTGTTCTTTTTATTAGCTAAGGTGACACACAGGAAAGCCTGGTCACATACCCAGAGACTAGGATTTGTAATGGTTTCACTGAAATCATTTTTCTTCATGACAGTAATTTAGGTAGTATATTTTTAGAATTTAGACAAACAGCAAACACTTATTACCTATCTATCTATATCTATCATTATAATATATCTATATCTATTATCCATCTATTTAATATCTATCTAATATCTAATTATCCATCTATCCCATATCTATCTACCTATATAATATATATTATCTATCTAATATCTATCTATTATCTACAGTTGTGCTCAAAAGTTTACATACCCCAGCAGAATTTTTGCTTTCTTGGCCTTTTTTCAGAGAATATGAATGATTACCCCAAAACTTTTTCTCCACTCATGGTTAGTGGTTGGGTGAAACCATTTATTGTCAAACTACTGTGTTTTCTATTTTTAAATCATAATGACAACTCAAAACTTTCAAACAACCCTGTTGAAAAGTTCACATACCCTGGTGATTTTGGCCTGATATCATGCACAGAAGTTGACACAAATGAGTTTGAATGGCTACTAAAGGTAGTATCCTCACGTGTGACCTGTTTGCTTGTAATCAGTGTGTGTGCATAAAAGCTGAGTGAGTTTCTGGGCTACAGCAGAACAAAGTGAAGGTTCTGGAGTGGCCATCTCAGTCTCCTGATCTCAATATCATTGAGCCATTCTGCGGGAGATCTCAAGCGCGCAGTTCATGCTGGACAGCCCAGGAATTTACGGGAACTGTAGGCTTTTTGCCAATAAAAGTGGGCAGCTTTACCATATGAGAAAATAAAGAACCTCATCCACAACTACCACAAAAGACTTCAAGCTCTCATTGATGTTAGAGGGAGCAATACATGGTATTAAGATGTAAACTTTTGATCAGGGTCATTTGGATGTTTTAGACTGTCATTATGATTTAGAAAGAGAAACCACAGTAGTTTGACAATAAATGGCTTCACCCAACCACCAACCATTAGAGAAAAAGTTTTGGTGTTATCATTCATATTCTCTGACCAAGAAATCAAAAATTTTGCCAGGGTATGTAAACTTTTAAGCACAACTCTATCTATATATCAAACTGGAGTTTTGTCTCCTTTTTTCCATTAGATAGATAGATAAAACTGTGATGTGGAAAGTTGTAGAATTATTCAAATTACTTGATCGATAGACATGTTAAGAATTTGCAAATGCTGAAAAACGGAAACAACATTTTCAAAGCATCTCAATTTACACAGTATTGAGTATGAGCACATGTGCAGATATACATGCACTTGCATGCCTTGGCTTCATATCAATGAGGTTAAAGTGAAACTCTCAGGTCCCCCATGCCCTCCAACCCAGCAGCATTCACTTGTTAATGAGTAAATTCCCTGCCTAACCATATAACATTTTTCTGTAAAAATGAGGTTTAAAAAAAGCATTTACTTTGTCCCTTTTCCTATGCTAATTAGGGCTTTGACTAGTCGATGGGGCGCTAGTTTCCCCAGACTAGTCAGCCCTCTTTCCATGTTATCGGAAATCCTGCGTTGCTGATTGGTCTTGCCAGCTGCCTGTCATGGCTGCCGCGACCAATCAGCGACGGGCACAGTCCAATTAGTCCCTCCCTACTCCCCTGCAGTCAGTGCCCGGCGCCCGCATACTCCCCTCCAGTCACCGCTAACACAGGGTTAATGCCAGCGGTAACGGACCGCGTTATGCCTCAGGTAACGCACTCCGTTATCGCTGCTATTAACCCTGTGTGTCCCCAACTTTTTACTATTGATGCTGCCTATGCAGCATCAATAGTAAAAAGATGTAATGTTAAAAATAATAAAAAAGCAAAAAACCTGCTATTCTCACCCTCCGTAGTCCACCCAGGCGCGTGTGGCTGCCGCCATCTTCCGTTCCCAGAGATGCATTGCGAAATTACCCAGAAGAGTTAGCGGTCTCGCGAGACCGCTAAGTCATGTGGGTAATTTCGCAATGCATCCTGGGAACGGGAGATGGCGGCAGCCGCGTGCGCATTGCCAGAGCTTTGCTGGATCCCGGCGGGTGAGTATATAACTATTTTTTATTTTAATTATTTTTTTAAACAGGGATATGGTGCCCACACTGCTGTATACTACGTGGGCTGTGTTATATACCGCGTGGCTGCTATATACTACGTGGCCAGTGTTAGATACTATGTGGGCTGTGTTTTGTACTGCGTGGGCTGTGCTATATATTATGTGGCCAGTGTTATATACTGCGTGGCCTGTGTTATATACTACGCCGCCTGTGTTATATACTGTGTGGCTGCTATATACTGCGTGGGCTGTTTTATATAGCATGTGGGCTGTGTTATATACTGTTTGGGCTGTGTTATATACTGCGTGGCCACTGTTATATATTGCGTGGCCTGTATTAACGCATAGGGTATTCTACAATATGTATGTATAATATTGCAAGTCCCAATATCATAATTCTCGGTCTGGGGCAAAACACATGTGTGTTATGTGCGGCCAGACCCATTAATTCGCTCCAAAAGACATTTTGAAAAAATAGGAGAAACCGGAGCATAATATATAGAAAAGTACTTTATTGATACAAAAAATTAAAACCAACAATAGTAATATATAGAGGTATAGCGTAATTACCATGATATACATATATGGCAGGAAACCCACCCCTCTAGAATCCCCATAATGTACAAGAGTCCTGGAAGGGGAAAAAATAGTAAAATAATCCCTTCCATACAATACAATATCGCCTGGTACGGTGATCAGCTGAAAACCGATTACCAAATGAGCAAAGTAAATATGTAAATAATAAGTCAGCCTGATTCAACTTACCAGGGCGCAAAAGGGGAGATGGAGGAGTGGGATCCCGCCAGGATAACAGCCCCAACACGTGTTTCGCGGCTAGAGAACGCCGCTTTTTCAAGGAAGTGCTAGTTAAAAAGTGAAAAGGACCTATTCTTATACCACCTGACTATGGTCACATGTCTGTGAATGACCAATAGCGGTGGCGCCGGCGGCGCATGCGCACGGTGGCGGACGGGTCCCACATGGGGGCAGGGCGTCAGGCCCAGCGCGGACACGCCGGGGGTTAACCCGAAGCGCCAGCACAGAGCACCAAGACGCCCGCCCACATGGAGGAGCCGGCCACCAGCCGGGCGATGCGCACGGCCACCAAGTAAGGTGAATGTAAAAAAGTGCTGGCCGCATACCACACAATAAGGTGGCATCCGTGCAATAGGGCAGAGTGTGACACGATTGGGCCCTAGAAATGAAAGGCAGTGCAGGCAGTGGATGCGCCGGTCTGAATCGACCTCCAGACGGACATCCAGAAAGTCCACCGCAGCCGCATCAAAATTGTATGTAAGCCGTATATTTAGCGTGTTGTTATTCAAAATCTCCATGAATTCCCCGAGCTGGCGGGCAGTCCCCCCCCACAAAAACAGGATGTCGTCTATATAGCGGTACCAGCACAGCACATGGGCAGCGGCGGGCGGGCCCCCGTCGCCAAAAATCTCCCTCTCCCAGGCGCCAAGGAAGAGGTTGGCATACGAGGGCGCGCACGCCGCGCCCATGGCCGTGCCGCGCCTCTGTAAGTAGAATTTGTCCTTAAAGACAAAGAAATTGTGGGTGAGGATATACCCCACCAGCTCGAGGATCAGCTCACTTAGAGGACCGTCCAAGTCGGAGGCCCCCAGGAAGCGGCGAACGGCGTCCAGCCCATGAGAGTGATCAATGCACGTATATAAGCCCTCGACGTCGGCGGTAACTAGAATTGTGTTTTGATCCACAAGGATACCATCAACCCTCGACAGGACGTCCGTAGTGTCTTTAATGTATGACGGTAAAGTCTCAACAAATGGTTTGAGATAGATGTCAATAAATTGACACACAGGATCACAGATCCCATCAATACCAGACACAATAGGACGTCCTGGGGGGTCAAGGGCATCCTTGTGGATTTTAGGAAGCAAGTAAAATGTGGGAACCCTAGGTGACTTGACAATCAATCCGTCAAGTACCTGTTTAGTAATGATATTGGCCTCAAAGGCTCCCACCAATATATCTTGTAATTCCTGTGAGAAGGGGGCCGAGGGATTGGAGGAAAGCTTGAGATATGTGTTAGAGTCTTTGAGCTGGTGGAATACCTCCCGCTCATATTTCACACACGGCCACACCACCACGTTCCATTATCGTACCATCTATTGGACATATTTAATTTATTACTTCCTTATGGGATATTTATGTATTTTGGCAGTCAAAATGTATATACATAACTATGTTGATTACTGTTTACTGTTTTCACCATTGACATATTTGCCATTTTTTTCATGGCGACATGCCATTATACTCCCTACATCTTTGGCATATCCCTTTATATGATGTCCTACCCTTTCACAGGTTTATGCACTGCCTTTCATTTCTAGGGCCCAATCGTGTCACACTCTGCCCTATTGCACGGATGCCACCTTATTGTGTGGTATGCGGCCAGCACTTTTTTACATTCACCTTACTTGGTGGCCATGCGCATCGCCCGGCTGGTGGCCGGCTCCTCCATGTGGGCGGGCGTCTTGGTGCTCTGTGCTGGCGCTTCGGGTTAACCCCCGGCGCGTCCGCGCTGGGCCTGACGCCCTGCCCCCATGTGGGACCCGTCCGCCACCGTGCGCATGCGCCGCCGGCGCCACCGCTATTGGTCATTCACAGACATGTGACCATAGTCAGGTGGTATAAGAATAGGTCCTTTTCACTTTTTAACTAGCACTTCCTTGAAAAAGCGGCGTTCTCTAGCCGCGAAACACGTGTTGGGGCTGTTATACTGGCGGGATCCCACTCCTCCATCTCCCCTTTTGCGCCCTGGTAAGTTGAATCAGGCTGACTTATTATTTACATATTTACTTTGCTCATTTGGTAATCGGTTTTCAGCTGATCACCGTACCAGGCGATATTGTATTGTATGGAAGGGATTCTTTTACTATTTTTTCCCCTTCCAGGACTCTTGTACATTATGGGGATTCTAGAGGGGTGGGTTTCCCCCCATATATGTATATCATGGTAATTACGCTATACCTCTATATATTACTAGTGTTGGTTTTAATTTTTTGTATCAATAAAGTACTTTTCTATATATTATGCTCCGGTTTCTCCTATTTTTTCAATATGTATGTATGTATATAGCAGCCACATAGTATATAGCACAGGCCACGTACTATTTGTCTGCTATATACTACATGGCTCCTATATACTACGTGGCCTGTGCTATATACTATGTGGCTGCTATATACAGTACATACATACATATTCTAGAATATCCAAAGCGTTAGAATCGGGCCACCATCTAGTACTAACATAAGCACAGTGACCTTGTATAGGACACAAACCTTCAGGTCCGCTGTGAAATTCATACAGAAAATATGTCACACCATGTGTAAAAGTCACCACTAATAAACACTTCCTGCAATTCATATGGCCTCAGAAGTATCCATTCATCTCTTAGCCCAGTCTTCCTACTGCTCAGCCTCTTTCTTCCTGCCCCCACCCAGTTCATGTATATTAAAGGAATGGTATTTAACTAATGCTTGAAGTAGTGATGTGAGTTTCCAGGAAATGCCAATTAGGGAGCAAGAGATGTCTAACCTTCTCTCTTACAAATCCTCCAATGGCTATGATACTGCAAGGCACTAATGATAATATTCAATCATGGAGTCAATATAGAGTGAGCAGTTCATCCATGTCTACTGTAGGCCTTAGGCCTGTCCTTGTCATTATTCTCTATGCTCGTTTAGAGTTGATTTTATACAGTATAACACAAGACAATCAATCCCCAACATTAGGCATTTTCCAGTTTATTGATTCACTGTGAACACATGATGTACAACAACTATGTGTAAAATATGTTCTTGGCTAAAATGGCTGAGAGAACACTACACATGAAAATATGTATAATTGCCCTTGACTGCCACAGTTATATATGTATATATACACCTACATACATGCTGTATCTATGCAATATATATATATAGGTTAATTCCATTCCAAAGTACAATACACATAGGTGAAAACTACTTATTTACCTGTACGAGAAGTTCTAACTTCCTATCATCTAGGAGGTGAACTTGACATCGCCGCCCCTCCGTCATCTGCAAATGAACAGAAAATTTGGTTAGGGATTTGCGAGATGCGTCATGTAAGAAATCCATCAAGTCAAATACAGTGTTATCTGCTCAATAAGCTCAATAATAAGTATTCTCCAGTTCTCTAACAGTTACTCACTACAGACTTGACATAGACCGAGCCAAATAAACCAAATCATTTGCACAACATCAATCATGGCAACATGTAAACCCAGAGTGCAGGGCATGGATGGTGGACCCGTCACCAGATTTTATCTTTTGGGTAATTCCAGGAAACTATTATTATGTGTCTGATTTGAGAATATCTAGACAGTAATATATGTAATTAATTGTTTTCTATTGTACATATTGCAAGCCATCAAACTGCCAGCATGAAGACAGAAGATTTTGGTGAGTGCTTCAAAGGAAACCGTGAGAAATTACCCACATGTTTCTCTCACTCAGAGGTCTGACTCAGTTGGATATATTTTTTACAAGCTCCTTAGCTGTACTATCTGCATACCTGCTGTATAAATAGGAGTAAATCCTCTAAAATGATTCCATTCAATGAAAGAAAGCAGAGATCTTAGAAAATGATGAGGAAATAAAACCGCACGACTATCCATAGTCTTACCACATTTATTAACCCTGACAACGCCTTTAAAAGGCATATAATATTGATAACCTGTCCTTTAGAGAAGTCATTAAAATCAGGTGGGTGAGGGTCTGACACTAGGTACCCCCACGGATCAGTTGTCATTACCTCTAATGGCATCCGGATGCAAGCACTGAATTGTGCTGAACAGCACAGCTCCATTTAACCCTAGAATGCGTTGCGTATCCCGGTCTTTTAGGTCCGGTAGCTTACTTTTTGCAAACAATTATAATTACAATGTTGTGCATTTTTTCAAATCTTACTTTGTAATTTCGAAATAAACTTGTAAAAGTCCTCCATATGATTTACACAAGAGTCTAAAAGGCCTGTGTTATGTGAAAGTGTATATTTCAGAGGTCACGCATGAGCAGCAGCCACTCCTGTGTACCGAAGATCAGCTCCTAAATAAGAGCTGGTCTGTAGCTATTGCAGCTGCTGCTACACACTGTCCGGTGTTCACATCCATGTGCTGCCAGAACTAATAACAGCTGATCAGCTCACGTGCCAGTTCCTAAATAATCTGATATTGATGAGATATTCTAATTATATGCTTGGGCTTGAGATCGTTATCTATATAAAAATATACAGTGCTAAGCTAAATGAGTACACCCTTTTTCTAAATTCATTTATCTACTTTTTTCTAACTGCATGTTGCTTACAGTGAAATGTGGTGACGTTAGTGTCCTTATGGTTGGCTACATGAGTGCTGCTGGTGTCAAGGAATCACATTTCATTGATGGTATCATGAATTCACACATGTACGGGTCTATATTGGAAGAGAAGATGCTACCATCGCTCCGTGCCCTTGGTAGACACACAGTTTTTCAACAGGACAATGATCCAAAACACGCGTCTGTTGCATTTCTAAAGCAAGCGATTCAGTGGCCAAGTATGCCTGATCTGAACCGAAATGAACACCAGAAGGGAGTTCTGAAGAGACAAGTTGAGCATCAGTCTCCTTTCAGCATCCAGGTGCATAAAGAGGTCATTCTTCAAGAACGGGAAAAGGTAGATGTTTCATTTTTGCAGCCTCCAATTTGAGTAAAACTGAAGATTTTGTAATGGAAGTTATATTATTAACCTTACTGTCATGTTATGGGTTAAAAAAAAAGTGTTCCATGAAACTCAGTCTTGTCAAAATTTTGGAAACTGTACTTGTATTCTGAGAGATATTGATTAAAATCTTAATTTTCAAAAAGGGGTGTACTCATTTACTCTGGGCACTGTATCTTGTTCCTTTAATTATAGATTTTGTGAGTTGGAGCTACTAGAATATACCTGCACTACAGACTAATAGATTCGCAAATCTGCAAATCTTTGTCTAGAAAGAGCATTTCATTTTAAAATCCACAAAACACAGTTTGAAAGAGTAAAAAATAAAAGTGGGTCTAAGCATTCATATAGATACACAAGACTCAAAGCAGTTAACATTGGGCAGGATGTAGTTTACAAATCGATAAAATCAGCCAGTCTAGGTCACATTACGTTTACAGCAGCCTGTTCAACACATACGGTAACGGGCTGCTGTTAACGCAAGTGCCGGTATGGCAGCACACTAGCAAAGATAGAGCATCTGCTAGCTCTATCTGCGCTAGCGGTGACGGACCCGGAAACGCTGCAGCCCGCGTCTCAGGGTCCGTCACTCAATGACGGCACATCGCTAGCGCACGCCCATTGTGGGCGTGCGCTAGCGATGCGTCCAACATTGGATTCAACGGCGGCGTTAACGGACTGCGTTACACCGCATTATGCCGCTGTGTAACATAGTCCATCTAATAGGTGGGTTCAACGCAGTGTGAACCCAGCTTAATAGGCGCCTAAAAGGACTGGTTATGTGTCACCCTTACCATTCTACAAATCTCGCACATTCCACATTCAATACATTATGATGACATGCTTGACAGATTACAATTCACACCAAAACCACTGGGCTGTCCCATATCGACACATTTAGTATAAATATCTCCCAACAGAGTGCTTCAAAATTAGGAGTTTTTTAAGGCTGCTCATCTTGCGCCACACATCTCAGGATATATCGAGCCAAAGGGAAAAGTGAGGAAGGAAGGACACATCTGTACGTCTCATTTACAATCTAATAAGACACAAGTCTATAGACAGGGTTTCCTGATTCAGGTTTCTAAAAGCTAAAAATGAAAACTACATCCATCTTGGCTTTGGAGGACCAGAAGTGTCCATTTAAAGTGATGACCAGCAATTCCAACAGGCACACTGAAATACCTGCATCTGCCATGTAACAGCAATACTAGGATGAAAACTATGAGACCCCCGTCAGGCAGCTCCTCTCTCGGGGGCACATGCAATTTGACCTGTTGTACTAGTTGGATAAATTGCCTTAATCACAGGTATTTCCAATGTACCACATCTGGAAGGCAGTCTGGTAATGACTTGGAAAGAAACAGCACCTACTACAAATATAATTTACGACGAGACACGTGTCCCCTCTGCCGGCTCACGGGAATGGGGTCAGTGCACGCTTCTACTGAGTTCTGTGCTGAGTACGGAGCATGTTTGTAGAGGACAGGACTGACTCAGTTGTTTGCCTAGGATTTAGAAAGTTTGGGATTTTACTGCATTAATGGGTATGGGTATGCAAAATATTTATATTTAAAGGGGAAACAGAATGCAAATATAGTAATTGGAAACTTAAAATTAGTGAATTAAACATGGTGTTTAAGATGAGGATACATCCTTAGGGCAGGAGGAGCAGATCCAAAGTTAAGCATACAGAAACTGATGTGCTATTAGGAGTATTTCAGAGTATTATGTACCTTGCTGCAATAGTACAGCCAGGCTGCGATTCAAGCAGCCCAGTAAGTGACACATCGCTGGAATCAGGGTCACTGTCTCTACATTATGCTGCTTTCAGATATGGTGGCAAAAACCTGGTGACCAGATTCTCTTTAAGCCTTTAGGAGAAGGAGATTTAGTATACTACATATTGTATAAGGATCATAGCTCAACGTTACCTATCCATTCCTTTGTGGTGCTGAATGCTTTCTATGGAAATACATTGATATTCTTATTATCCATAAATCTCTATGTTTCATCTTGGAAAATTAAGACAAAGTTTTAATTGATTCAATGATTAATAATTTTCCTGCCTTTATAAATCACTTTCAATTTACTAATATAGTTTTGTAACAGTGTAGATGGGATTTCCTGTGTTTTGTGCATGATAACATTCTAAAAACCAGCACTTTACTTCCGTCCGCATGTGAAACATTTCATTGTGTCGCCGCCATATGATTCAACACTAAGGAATGTGATCCCACAAAAGGGAACAACGAGCAATACAAAGTACATTGTACATTTTCTGTAAAGGCCTTTAGTATGTTAGATGAATTAATAGTCATTTAAGGAATACTTACATTTTCTATACATCTGTGTTAAACAGAATTTTCAAAATGTTATAATATATATATATATATATATATATATATATATATATATATATATCTCACAACCAGTGCAATATCCACTGAATGCATTCCACCGATCAATATTTGAGCCTATATCCGTGCAATAGATATCTAAAACCATAGTCAATATTAATTTCTAATTTTCTTTCTGCTTTACACAGGATGATTATTGCTGTGAATTCTCATTATTGCTTACGTTAGACTTATAAACTGGCTTTAAGAGGTACAATCCCAGGGGCTTATACTTTGTTTCCACGAGCCTTATACCATTTGTACTGCATGTATTATGTATTGTATATTTTATACAGGATCAACATATTCATAGCACTATATAGAGAATATATCAATTCAGCCCCAGTGATCCAGCGTACAATTTAATTTCCAAATAACTGACATAAACAAAAGCAGATTTTATAGAGGTCAATCAACTTAGTGGTATGTATGGTATTTTGAGAACTGAGGAATCTCACTCACGTAGTGATTATTGAGCATGCTTGGGTGCTAACCAAGTGTCTTCGGCATGCTTGAATGATATGTTCGAGTCCCCGCTGCTGCATGTCTTGCGGCTGTTCAATAGCCGCAACACATGCAGGGATTGCCTGTTTGACAGACAGCTGCAATAAGTGCAGGGATAGCCTAACAGCCGTGAGACATGCAGCCGCGGGGACTCGAATATACTTTTCAAGCATGCCGAAGACACTGGGTTAGCACCCGTTATCCGAGCGTGTTTGCTCACCATTACACTCAAACAGCAGATAATATACATTCTTAATTCAGATGTTGTGCTGGTTGGGTTCAGAATCTCCATAAAACCTCCAGTATTATCCACTATAACACTATGACTCCCAGCATTCTACACTTGAAACATCCAAACAGACAATCCAAAACTTTGGTGAACATAACAGAATTTGGGATGACCATAATTTTTCTTCAAAGTGTCATGTAACAATACAATTTTTTAGAGAACTGTCAGGAAGAAAGCCAATATGTAATGAAATTGTGCACCGATACATTGATGTACTGCGTATAGTTTAGCACTGATTTCAATACAACAAAGGAATCGTATGCACGCCTGGTAAATGTCTGTGTTTCCTAGATTCGGCTTCCCACCAAGATTAGAAAACTTTTATTTCATCTTTTTGAAATACATAGCAATGTTTCAGCCACAATTGGCTATTTTCAAGCCAAGTATATGAAAGATATGAAAGCTGTACTTTTGTTTCAGTACCCGCTTGAAAAAAGCCATTTGTGGCCGAAACGTTGCTATGTATTTTAAAAGGATGACATAAAAGTCTAGTGTTTTTCCAAGAAGACAGGGCATCACTAATGTTTAGAGTTGGTGTGAATCGATTCACAGGATCCAGTCCAGCAGCCAGATCAGCAATCTCTGGCCGGAGCCCTGATGACTGCCTCATACCTTTGTGGCTCTTCTTTTGATTAGCCAGCCTGGTTCGTTGCATTGTGATACACATGTGACATCATGTTAGGCTGGATAATCAAAAGAAGAACCATGGATGATGCTAGGTAGGAGCTGGTTCTCAAGGCTCCCATCCAGCATTCATAGATTACTGACCTGGCCGCTGGACTGGGTCTTGTAGAGTCAGTAGAGTTAGTGTGAATCAGTTTACAAGTAATCTTCCTATCAATGACTTTGTCAAAGTATTAGGAAAGACAATGAACTCGAATATTATAATTTTATTTACTTATCACATGTCAAAATGTAAATTGTATTCAGTTCTCTGAGATCCCACCATTGATTTGCCAATAACCTAACAAATATAATCCAGGTCTATAAAGCTAATATATGCAGACGTAATTAGATTTCACTATGCATCTTGTGCTAGAATTGTGATTGAGGACAGCATCTTCTGAAAGTGTAGAGTTGATTGAAATTCAAAAATCAAAAGATATTAGTGCACTGACTCCAAAGGAAATGGCGAGCTAGACGTAATTTTAATAAACACCTATTTAATCAAAAGCCTTTTTATCTCCGTGAGGAATACTTTGATTCACCACTGAGTGAAGAGACTTTGAGGCAAGATAAAATTAAAATCCAACAGAGTAATCAGTGACAGATTTATAACCATGGTCTGCTTACCAGCCTTCTTCCCCTTATTCCATATTGAATTTGTCTAGCTAATATCCGTGGATTTGCAGACAGACCATAGTCAGGGGCATTTTGACATTGATATCTCATGACTTATTTATGTATGCTTGCGGCAATATGTCACCTAGCACGTATGTTGTGTATGACGTCATATACAGATCAAGCGTCTTACAATAATAGCAGCTGAGCAGTAAAACATGGAGAGGAGACACAGTACAGGAGGGGCGTCCAGCCCTTGGAATACTTGAAGTGTCCTCTATAGAGGAAAGAAACATCTCACCTCTACTGACATTAGAAATGTGGATAGTTCACAGACGCTTAACACCTGTCTAAGACAGCCATGACTCAACAGTCCTTTCTCTCTGGAGACCCCACACTTTCCTCCCACCAAGAGGTCTACATTTCCTGCCATATGCAAACATTGCTTCATCCAATAGGAGGTTTGTAAAATCTTCCATATGCATAGGTCTTATTAGATATTTCAAATATGATAATAATATTCACCGACTTCACTGGTTCTTCTCAAGAAATGTTACAATAAAGTGTTTGGTACATGGGATGATGTAAAAATCTATTCCAAAGTTCTTCGCTGACTCTTCTCATGGCACAATATTGGTCACTGCTAGATTAATATATTTCACAATGAAAGACCACATCAGCACTATGCAATACCTTAAAAGGGATCTGTCATGAAAGTACATTAAGATCTCCCGAGGCTGAGGAGCTTCAACTTCCTCTGCCAATACCAGCCTGAGTCCTGGGAAAAGAGCAGGCACGTCAAGAAGCAATGTAACAAAATACCCAGCTCTTACATAAGAGTTGGTCTTTTGCATCAATGATATACTGATTTTCTGATATCATGTCTGATAGACTAAAATTAGATCCAATGTACCGGTGACACCTTTGGCATTTAATCACGTAAATGCACAACACACGTTTTCTTATTTTCCACTTGAAGTCTTTTACTGCAATACATAAATCATTACAAAACATCTTAATCCATTTTCACAGACAAGATATAGTAGTCACCACATTTTAAGGGTACAAATAATGTCCTAAATTCCATGGCATCTTGATGATCCAAATTTTGTAGTGTTCACAAAAGCAATAACATCAAGCAGATTTTCGGGACCCTTTTCTCAAGCATGCTTTATAAATACAAGTCGCGACCTAAATACAAAGGAAATCTCATGATAATACATTGATATATCACTTCTATTTCACTATTACAAAATAATGACTATATAAAAACGCAAAAAAACCTCTACAAGACGGGATATAAATATACACAATAAATATGCACTATTTATGGACACAAGCGCCTTGGAATCAAGGACATTACTTCTCTCCTTAAAAAATAAGTTAAGCATACTGTATATTATCTATGAAAATGGATTGAGATGTTTTTTAATGAAGTATATATTTAAAGTGCAAAATGAGAACACATAAGTTGTGTGCCTTCATATGAGTATACACGGGATCAGGAGAACGCAATTTGAACATGACTGAATCTCAGTGCCAAACTAAATACCTTTCAAGATTACCTACGCCACCATTGACATTAGTGGCAAGAGGAAAACAAATTATTTAGTTATATTTTTTTCTCCTTTAACAAGTCCTATTTATACAAAACATTTTTTATGTAAAGCAGGGGCAAACAAGTTACTGTAGTTTTTGTAATAAACATAAAAACTTTATTAAAAGAAAGGAGAGAAAGTCTCCCAAGAACAATACAAAGAGCAGTACAGTACATTTCAAGTTTAGCATAATAGAATCGATATACCAGTCTACAAATACAACCTTGGAATGGAAAAATGGAATAGTACATTTGAGAGAAATACATTTTCTACATCACAATGACAAGCAGTATTGAACATCCAGTATTGAACATCCAGAGAATGACGTCAATTCATCCACGTCCAGGACAAATTATTAAAATGATCAACCATGTCTGCTCTAAATGCCCCCAATTCTCACAAACCACAATATTTTTAATTCTAGCAATGAGTGCAGAAAAATTGAGGTATCTTCCACATAGTGGCTATAATAAAATTTGTCACCTAATAAACATATGGCACGCAATTTAGGGCAATGTACCCCAGGTACCACTTCCACTAATCATACAATTTGTGACCAGAAATGAGCTACTACTGGACAGGACCTCTAAGTGTGGTACATTATACCTCTATTAGGAAAGACATTACGGACTTTAGAAGTCGGTTAGTAAAATCCAAAAGCCACTTGCATTTTTCTAGTAGCCAGACAATAGAAAAATGGTCTAAAACATAAATGGAAAACAAACCAAAGAGATAGACAGCCAAAACACATTTAAAAAGACATTAAAAAACTGAAGCAAGTTCAGAGAAGAGCTACCAGGATGGTGAGCAGACTGTAAAGTATGTCTATGAGGAACGGTTAAATGATCTGGGAATGTTTAGCTTGCAAAAATGAGGCTAAGAGGAGACTTAATAGCTGTCTACAAATTTCTGAAGGGATGTCACAGTATAGAGAGATCATCCTTATTATGATTTGCATGTGGAAACATGAGAAGAAATGGAATGAAACTGTAAGGGAGAAGATACAGATTTGATACTGTATTAGAAAAAACTTTTGAACTTGAGGGTGATCAATGAGTGGAACAGGCTGCCACGAGAGGTGGTGGTGAGTTCTATTTCAATGGAAGTCTTCAAACAGAGGCTGGACAGACATCTGTCCAAGATGATTTAGTGAATCCTGCACTGTGTTGAGCAGGGAGTTGAACATGATGACCCTGGAGGTCCTTTCAAACTCTAACATTTTATGATTCAATGATTCTAGGAACCATGCATAAATATTGGAAAATCATGGCCAAGTCATGTATGGTCACCTTAGGGTTGCATTCAATCTGGTCTGTTTTCTTTAAGAATAGAAATGCCAGCACAAGGGGAAATGAAACATTCACTAAGAAAATCCTGTTTTAAATTTTCCCTACTCTCATTTGTAGGATTTCTTTGCTTCTTTGATAAAAAAAAATAATACATGGCAGAAAGAAATAGACAACAAAACATTTCTAGCTACTCCAAATCAAATTTATGACAAAATTATAATTACTGCATGGACAAAAGCCACAAAATAATTAGTTTTGCCTTGTACATTTGCAGGCCTACCAATAAATTCCTTTTGCCTCTAAGAAACTTACAACTGTCCAACAAACTAAGACTAGAAAGATCACGGTGGAACCGAAACCTGCCATGGGAAGAACAAGGCTTTGAAGAATCCAGCAGCGAAAGCAACATAACTGATATTTGGATTCTACAACTGTACATTTCATAAAATATTATCATAAGCAGAAGTGGATTTCAGTCATTTGCTGGCTTGTTAAATTTCTATGAGTAGCATAAGGCTTAATAGTTGTGTTTTGACACCTTATCCTGCTGGTGTCGATCAGTGCCATTCACTCTCCTCGCTGCGCAACATTTTCAGATTTCTTGAAATTATTTGTTGACTAAATAAAAATTGTAACCGTAAGGCTACATTCCCACAATGAGATCATGGTGCGTTTTTTTTTTTACTTTTCGTATTTGTAAGCCAAAACCAGGGTTAGGTAACAAATTCAGAAGTGGTGATGTGTTTCTATTATACTTTTCCTCTGATTGTTTCACTCCTGGTTCTGGCTTACACATACTGAGGTAAAAAAAACTCACCAAATACTGAACATATGAATGTGGCCTAAAGCTACGTTCCCATGATGAGCTTTTGGTGCGTCTTTGACGCTGCATATTTTCGCTATGTTAAAATTGCAGTGTCTTAAAGTTCCAGCAAAGTGTATGGGATTTATAGTAATCTCATGCTCAGTGTGCTTTTATTTTTTTCAGAGTAAACTGACCTGTGATGCGTGTGGGCATCCGCAGCATGTCAATTTCTCTTGTGGATACCCTAAGCTTTCTGTGTGGATTTTCCCCATAGACTGTCATTAGACTACATTCACACTATCAGTATTTGGGGAGTTTTTTTCATCAGTATTTGTAAACCAAAACCAGGAGCGGGTGAAAAATGCATAAGTGGTGCATATGTTTCTATTAGGGTACTGTCCGTGCGTTTTTGATGTTGCAAAACGTCTGCACCTATTATGTAAATTAGGATACTCTCGTTTTTTCATTGCATTTTGTGTGCATTTTTTAACATGCATTTTATCTGGTTTTTGACACTCCATTTTCTGTCTCTGTTTGCTGTGTCATGGTATAAAGTTGGTTTGTTTTTTATACTTCCTGTTTTTTGCTTTGACAAAACTTTATTGCTAGGTGTGGATTACATGCGTTTTTGAAGTGTTTCCACTATGTAAACACACTGAAGATGCATGTAAGTTTTTTTGCTTCAGATTTTCCGCATCTAATGAAAGTCTATGGGGAAAATCCGTACAAAAAGCTCAGCGTACCAACAAGAGAAATTGACATGTTACGGATTTGAAACACGCACATCAGGTCAGTTAATGCACAGTGAATATTAGATTACTATGAATCCCTTCCACTTTGCTAGAACTGTAAGACGCTCCATTTTCTGTCTTTGTTTCCTGTGTCATGCTTTAAATAAAGTTGCTTTGTTTTTTATACTTCCTGTTTTTTGCTTTGACAAAACTTTATTGCTATACCTAGGTATGGATAACATGCGTTTTTGATGCGTTTCTGCCTTGGAAACACACTGAAGATGCATGTACGTTTTTTTGCTTCAGATTTTCCACATCTAATGTAAGTCTATGGGGAAAATCTGCACAAAAAGCTCAGCGTATCCACAAGAGAAATTGACATGTTACGGATTTGAAACACGCACATCAGGTCAGTTAATGCACAGTGGGCATGAGATTACTATAAATCCCTTTCACTTTGCTAGAACTGTAAGACGCTACATTTTTGATGCATCATCCAAAATGCACCGAGAGCTCATCATTGGAACATGGCCTTTTACTTTTCCTCTGATTGTTCCACTCCTGGTTTTGGCCTACAAATACTGAGGTAAAAAACTGAAATACTCAATGTGTGCACGTGGCCTTAGACGTGGAAAATCAGTAAGAAAAAAAAACGCATGTAGTCCGCACCTATGTATATCAATGAAGTTTTGTCAAAGTCAAATGCAAGGAAGTATCAAAAACAAAGCAGCTTTAGTTAAAGCATGACACACCAAAAAAATACAGAAAACCTCAGCGTCAACAATGAGATTAAACAGCATGTTAAAAAAATGCACACAAAAACACTCTGGAAAACTACAAGTAACCTAATTGAACTAATAAGTGCGGAAATTCTGCAGTGTAAAAAACTGGCCATGGGAACATAGCCTATGGAGAAAGTAGCATTATTCTTTTTTTTACGAGTACTCCCAAGGGCGCAGGTGTCCTGGAATATTATACATTACATACGTCGGCTTAAAGCACACACCAAGAGGTAAGCTAATGTCATTTTTGAAAATGACTGAATTTACATACAAATTCTGTAAATCATTAATAAAATCTAGTAATAAAACAGAATAATAGACATTAAGTGCATTTTTAGTTCTGGTGTTCTGTCAGAGGTAACCATATACCACTACTGAAGTAATGGAGGCTCTCTGTAGAATCCAGAATGGCCACACAGGTTTGAAGCCTGATGAGGTGGATGTGTTGGATTAGTAATCCACTTATAGAAGCATTTGTTTCTACACAGCAACTAACGAATCTCACATATCTTAGCAACTTGCGACCGAAATGTCTATATGACGAGGCTGGACGCTAGGCAAGGTTTTGTAAGGATAACAGGAGACATTTTCATGGCATCCATTCTAGCAACAGACAGGAGATTCCTAACAGAATGTGGATGTAGATATGCCTATGAAACGGTAATTAGACACACTGGTGATCCGCACTGGTGACCTGGTATCGCATAGTATGGTCTGGTGATGACATGTCGGCTCATCTCCGCCAGTTGTAGCTTTGCGATCATAATTTAAATTCTATGTGAATATGGAAGTGAGTGAAAACTCTACGTCAGGTGACTCCTACTCCCTCCATGACAGACCAAATGCAAAGCGTGTGCAAATAATATTCATGAATTATTTACCAGCCAAATACTGGATGCAACATGAGCCTGTTCACACAACCTTTACAAGGTAATGCTGCCCACTTAAATATGCAGCAGAAGATGACAGGGGAAGATGCCCTGCACCAACTCAATTTAACGCTTTACATTGCTGAAGTGGACCAAACCACTTTGGACGTGTTAATATCGCTTCAACAAGAACTTCCATCATTTGATATGTAAAAGTCCATTAAAGCCTCGCTTTCCGCCACCATCCCCCCCAACACATTGCAGCTTTTTTTCCCTTCTTTTTACTACCATTGAGCGAGTATTATAATGGACGTGTCTCATGTTTCCTCGCTGTTAGCTCCGTCTGGTTAGGCTGCCTGCATCACTGTGTACAGCACTAAATTCGCTAAGGCTATTTATAGAACTGAACGCCTCCAAAAACACGGTGACCATGGAAAAGGTGAAACCTGTAATATTTGACTCTCTCGAGCAATGAGCCAGCCAGCTGGATATGTCTCTGCAGTACCAACTGGCATCACCACCTTCATCATCATGCAGTTTGCATGTCTTCTAGTGTGGCCCCGAATGAATAACATCCTGTTCCCTAACCATCATCCTGAGGTCGGTCTCCTTGGTCTGTACTTACTGCACCTCAAAGTGCAACATAATATCCACAATATCCGCCTCAATTATTTCTGCCTTTCCACCTTACATTTATGGTGGAGATCAACGAAATAGCTCTGCCCGGTACAGCATGTGCAGAATATAAAAATGCCACATCTAGTCCTACTATTCCTATTTCATTTCACAAATTAAAAGATATATATATATATACACACATACGTATATTGACACACACATATATATATATATATATATATATATATATATACACACATACGTATATTGACACACACAAACATACACGTATATATATACACATTACACATACACACAATGCAATTCTGTTGTATGTCTCACCAAAACATACACACATCTACATTTGCACACATTACACATACACACACACACACACACACACATACATATATACACATACACACTGCTAGTCTGCTTTATGTCTCACTATATATCATTGCATCAATGTGCAAGTTACATAACATTTCATGCCATATATTACATTACATAACTTGCACATTGATGCAATGACATATAGTGAGATATATACACACACACACACACACACACACACATATACGTATACATATATATGATATATATGCACACACACACACACACAGATACAAAAACTGCAAGTCTGTTGGGTGTCTCACCAGGTAAAATTGCATTAATGTGCAAGTTACATATCATTACATAATGTATTTATATATATACAAACACACATAAATGCACTCATACATAACTGAAGAAGGATGCTGCTCTGCAGACTCTTCACCTGATTCAGGTGTGCATGCATTAAACCCACAATTCCTATGTTTCTCATGTATCCAGCATTGATTTCCAGTACAATCAAATAATATATTTCAATAGAAAACATATATAAGGCTGCTACATTACCTTCTCTTTAGGATGAGACGCTCTGCAGAAGTCAACCCCAGAAAAAGCATCCCATTAAATCCCGGTTAAACAGGCTCCTGGCCTAACAAGCAGCATCCATTTCCATCTCCAGTACCTCCTCTGTGGCTTTGCTGGAATACAGACACAGCCCCTCTCGCTGGCTTCCTCCTGTATGTGTGTGTGTATATGTGTGTGTCTGTGATTCTGCCTCCTTCCACTGTGCTATTACATCCCATCACCCCGCTAACGGTTTCTCACATAGACACTGGCTGTGGTCCAGGGTGCACCGCAGAAATATTCGTCGCTACGAAGAGAAATAGTAGAAAGTGCTCGCCACAAGGAGATTCACACACACATAGGCAGAGCATGCCACTGGCTGGAAGGAGGGGTGAGAAAGCTGCCTCAGCCCATTGCTTTTCCCTAGGTTTTTCCTGCTGGTGCATTCCTCCCTTTTTTAATGACTCACGTGCAGACAAAAACACACTTTAAATGAAAAGAGGTTGCTTGGTGGTGGGGGAAGGGAAGGAGAATAGAGGAGGCTGCTGCTGATCATGAGTAACCCAAGCGCCCCAGCAGGCCTGCAGTCTTCAGGCTGGGCCTGCACCACACTCTGCATAGCAACATCTGTGCGGTACCAGCAGTGGAGAACCTGCTCGCGGGAACCTCAGCTAGAGTTACAGCAAGGCCGTCACCGCCGAGATGCCTTTATGACAATTTCTAGTTATACTGCTCTTTTACTTTTTAAATTGTTCTTACTTATTTTTTTTTAATCCTTTAAAATAAATGAGGCAAGACAGAAATTTCGTTAAATATGGTTAATACGCTGGTAGTAACTTCTCCATCTCCAGCTAAACCCTATATTATAATCTGTCAATTTTGCAATTATCATTTAACACTAAAACTCATTTCGATTAAAAAAATCAGATCACATTAAAGCAAATAAGTTATAGAATTTTAGTATAATCTTGGTGGAGGTAGGGCAAACTATCCAAAATTCTGTGACTGAGTGAAAAGTAAATAAGATTGCTTCAAAGAAAAATCTATCCAAATCTAATGGTCTACATTATATTCTTGGAATTTATTTTAGAATTGTCTCTAATTCAGTTAATTTGAAGTATTGAAGAGATACCTAGATCCTCAGGAAACAGGATGCCAGCGTATGTGACAAGGTCAAGCTAAAAAGGTTAATCCAGATGCTTCCAAATTAGTGCCGGACTGGCCATCTGGCATTTCTGGCAAATACCAGAAGGGCCTGTCTGGTAGTGGGCTGCCTTGTCTGCTATGTTGTTAACAGAATCAGTGCTCTCAAGACACCAATACTGTTGAGTTGTGACAAATCACAAAGTCGCTGTCTCAGTCACTTACCCCAGCAGGCCACGAGTATCATTAGAAACATTAGTCTTGTAGTAAATCTTGCTTTCCTCCATCCAGGGTAATATTAATAATATATCCCCATCATGTGCTTGGGGGCAGTGCCAGCATGGACCTGTGTGATTTCAAATGCCAGTGCTGAATTTCAGTCTCAGTCCATACCTGTTCCAAATGTACATATATCAGCAGCATGGTTTATATGATATGGAGAGAGAGAGACACGGATCAGTCGTTCTGGTCCCTTTGCAGAGAAACAGCCACAAAGCATGATGTTGCCACCCCCATGCATCACAGTAGGCATGGTGTTCTTTGGATGTAACTCAGCATTCTGTCTCCTCCAAACATGACGAGTTTTGTTTCTTCCAAACAGTTCTACTTTGGTTTCATCAGACCATATGACATTCTCCCAATACACTTCTGGAAAATCCAAATGCTTCCTAGCCAACTTCAGACGGGCCCGGACATGTACTGGCTTAAGCAGGGGGACACTAGGGTGACCACAAAAAATCGATGTTGGAATTTTGTCCGTCTGGACCCCACAAAACGATTCCCCTTTCCGGATATTGAGATAGCCAAAATTTGAGCTCGATCAAACGACGTTAACCCGTGCCGCTCGTCGCTCAAAGTTTGAAAAAATCCGAATTTTTGCCCAAAAAGCTGACATATGAAGCCATAACTCCAGAATGGTAAATAATAAAAACACGCTTAATATCTCAAAAGAAAGCTAATGTTGTTCTTCAAAATTTATATTTTATACATAATTGTTATTTTAAGTCAAACTGAGTTAAAACATCTTTTAGCCCCAAGAACGTGACCTGGTACCACTAGGAGCATACTTCGTATATTTTGTTATTAAGTGATACTTTTTTTTTTTTTTTGGTATATTTTTGAGTTTAAAGTAGAAATATAATAAAAAAACAAGTAATACTGATAAGTCTAATGACTTTTTTATTTTAAAATATAAAAATGAGGTATTTAATACATACAAAACAGACACAGAAAAGATACAGACGTAGTACCTACATGAGTTGATAATTTTACATAGTTATCTAATCTAATCTGACTGCGCTCCTCATAAAAACAAGCACATGCTGCTTAAAAATTTCCAAGTGTGTGTTATTGTTTTTATAGCTATTATAGTATTATTTTAAAAGATATTTGAAAATATTTTATTGAAATTTAAGTTAATATATTTTTTTTCGTTTTTCTAGTTAACTGTTATTTACCTATTGGACTCTGAAATGGCATTCACATCAGGTGTACAAAGCCGGAACAAGGATAAATTATTTCTTGTGGGCTATCCCATTCACCAGATTACCGGTTGTAAACTACCCTCAAATCGTCAAGTCTTATGTGCTTTATTTTATAATTTACGTACTGTGAAATTGACTTTAAGAGAATCAGCAAAACTGACCATACGAGAATCCCGACTAAACATGAGCAAGATGCAATTACTAAGCTGGAAAAAGTTCACGCCGCGTGGAGAAGTCTTCAAAAAGACCGGAAGAAAACATCGGAAACGGCCAAGAACAAATTTAAACAGTTTGTTGAAAGGTTGGATGATCTCTTTGATATTGCTCAACAAGATGCCTTGGCTCTGTTGAAATCGGAAGAAGATAAGGCGTTTCTCGTGAAACAGAGGCAGAAGGGCCGCCCAGGTTCCATGGCTGGAGTGGACATCAAGTTGTGTCAAGCTGAAGAAATCAAGGCGCAAAAGGAACTTGCAAAAATGAACCGACAAATCCAAGAAGAAACTTTTGATATTGGTGAGTTTATTTTATTATTATTATTCTAAAAAGTAGATAAACAAATAAGTAAATAGTTTCAATATAATTGAAAGAAAATTGTACATGAAAGCATCATTTGGCATCTTTATGATTGAGTTTATATTCTTAAAATAATACCTATTGATAATTAGAAGTAGGTAATTTAGTACCTATGTATTATTACTATTCTGCTAAAATGACAAGTTTTTATAGTCTTTTTTTTCTCTTTCTTTTGTTACTTCTTAGAGACGGATGATGAAGACAAGCTCGAAGAAGGAAAAGAAGAAGAAGATACTGAAGAGGACAACATCTACCAGGAACTTGAGAGCTTGGAGGAAATGGACAACATCCCTGAAGAAGCTGCAGAAGATCCAGGACCATCTGAGCGCAAGAGGATGAAACTTTCATTTGCAAGGGGCGTTAAAGAGATTTTAAACATGAAATTATCCATTGTGTTAGATCGATGTAAGTTATCCGACAGAAATGCCACGAGAATTTTAATAGCTACTCTAGAAGCACTAAACCTTGACCCTCTTGAGTACAAAGTCTCGAAAACTTTATTACATTCTAGAAGGCAAACGTTCAGAGAACAATATACTAAAAACATGTTAGATAAAGTAAACATTCCTGAAAAAGAGCCCGTGGTTGTCCATTGGGACGGTAAACTTTTACCGGGTGTTTTAAAAAATGAGCAATGTGAGCGAATAGCTATTGCTATTTCATATGGCGAAAAGGAAAAGCTGCTGGGAGTTCCTGTAACAGCAAGCAGCTCTGGAGAGGAGCAAGCCGTAGCCGTATATGAATGCCTACAGGAATGGGGTCTTCCCAACACCGTCAAGGCGATGTGCTTCGACACTGCAGCATCGAACACGGGAAGACTCAAAGGAGCATGCGTCCTATTGGAGCAAATGTTAGGAAGAGAATTGCTACACCTAGCTTGCCGTCACCATATCTTGGAAATTGTGTTAAGAGGCGTATTCGACACAAAAATGGGATCAACCACTGGACCTCATGCAGACATTTTCAAAAGATTCCTCACTGCGTGGCCCAAGATAGACAAAGGAAAATACGACACAGGTATCAGTGACAAGCTAATACAAAAGCAGCTAACTACAGAAGTAATTGCAAATGTTACTGCTGAATTCGAGACCAAATTAACTGAGAGCCACCCCAGAGATGACTACAAGGAGCTGTTGCAGTTGGTTCTCGTATTTGTTGGATCACTAGACGGCAATGTTGTGGGTTTTAGAACTCCAGGAGCCATTCATCACGCTAGGTGGATGGCAAAGGCTATTTACTGCTTAAGAATGTTCATTTTTCATCGTCAATTTAAGATGTCTAAAGAAGAAGAAAGTTCTGTGCGTGCCATTTCTGTTTTCCTAGTTAAAATTTATTGTAAAGCTTGGTTCAATGCTCCAAAAGCTCATCTTGCGCCAAAGCAAGATTTAGGTATTTTGCATAGTCTGTTAGACTATAAAGAATGTGACAACGACATTGCAGAAATAGCCCTGACCAAATTTTCGAACCATTTGTGGTATTTGAATGCAGAGTTGGTGGGATTATCGTTTTTTGATCCCAACATTACAGACGATGAAAAGTTGTTAATGGCTAATAAATTGCTCAGTAGCACAGATGAACCATCAGAGCACGCTAGGGTTGTAAATCCAAAAGTTAAGAAAGAAAAAGTAAAAGAGGTCGTTGATGGAGGATTGTTAAATTTACTTACCAAAGAAACATTTACATTCTTTGACCGATTTAATATAAAAACGGATTTCCTAAGACAAAATCCAAACACCTGGCCTCAAAATAATGACTTCCAAGAAGGATTGAAAATTGTCAAAACATTAAAAGTAGTTAATAATATGGCTGAGCGTGGTGTTAAATTAATAACCGACTTTAACGACCTTCTGACAAAAAATGAAGAACAAAAGCAATATGTCCTGCAAGTTGTAAGCAAATGCCGAGCATTATATTCTGACGTTTCAAAAACTACTTTAACAAAACCTCTAGAATAGATTAGATAACTATGTAAAATTATCAACTCATGTAGGTACTACGTCTGTATCTTTTCTGTCTGTTTTGTATGTATTAAATACCTCATTTTCATATTTTAAAATAAAAAAAGTCATTAGACTTATCAGTATTACTTGTTTTTTTATTATATTTCTACTTTAAACTCAAAAATATACCAAAAAAGTATCACTTAATAACAAAATATACGAAGTATGCTCCTAGTGGTACCAGGTCACGTTCTTGGGGCTAAAAGATGTTTTAACTCAGTTTGACTTAAAATAACAATTATGTATAAAATATAAATTTTGAAGAACAACATTAGCTTTCTTTTGAGATATTAAGCGTGTTTTTATTATTTACCATTCTGGAGTTATGGCTTCATATGTCAGCTTTTTGGGCAAAAATTCAGATTTTTTCAAACTTTGAGCGACGAGCGGCACGGGTTAACGTCGTTTGATCGAGCTCAAATTTTGGCTATCTCAATATCCGGAAAGGGGAATCGTTTTGTGGGGTCCAGACGGACAAGATTCCCACATTTTTTCAAACCCATATAAGATCCGGTCACCCTAGGGGACACGTCTGGCACTGCAGGATCTGAGTCCCTGGTTGCGTAGTGTGTTACTGATGGCAGCCTTTGTTACCATGGTCCCAGCTCTACGCAGGTCATTCACTAGGTCCCTCCATGTGGTTCAGGGATTTTTGCTCACCATTCTTGTGATAATTTTGACCCCACGGGGTGAGATCTTGGGTGAGGTCCCAGATCGAGGGAGATTATCAGTGGTCTTGTATGTCTTCCATTTTCTTATTATTGCTCCCACAGTTGATGCCATCACACCAAGCTGCTTGCCTATTGCAGATTCAGTCTTCCCAGCCTGGTGCAGGGCTACAATTTTGTTTCTGGTGTCCTTCGACAGCTCTTTGGTCTTCACCATAGTGGAGTTTGAGGTGTGACTGTTTGAGGTTGTGGACAGGTGCCATTTACATTGATAACAAGTTCAAACAGGTGCCATTACTACAGGTAATGAGTGGGGACAGAGGAGCCTCTTAAAGAAGAAGTTACAGGTCTGTGAGAGCCAGAAATCTTGCATGTTTTTAGGTAACCAAATACTTATTTTCCACAATAATTTGCAAAATAAACCTTGCCAAATCAGAAAAGGTGATTTTCTTGATGCAAAACACGCATCGAGTACATTTTTTTGCTCCATGCCATTGTGCATTACTATCATTATGTGTATTCTTATGTGATATACATCGCTCATTATGCTCATGTAGGTATTCTAGATACAACAAGTAGTAAAGAATGTGTAAACTGATGCCTGTCCATAAACCATGGCAATAATAATAAAAATAATGATATAATTCATACAAATTCAGTTCTCTGTAATTTCAATAACAGTTTATCTTGTGCTGTTCTGTACAATTATCAAGGTCAGGGTTGCCAACCAAAGTTTTTTTTTCCTGGACAATTTAGCTAAATATCAGAGTCAACATTTTTTTTTATTTTTATGGACTGTTCAGGAATTTCTGAACATTTGGCGACACTGAAGGCCATATTTATATAAATGTGTTATCTAATCTTATACTTCTACAAATATTGTTTTAACATTAAGCCAGAGCTGCTTATTTCTGAATAAATCTTATAAAAGGTGTCCACTGACCAAGTTTTTTTGTCATAAACAATAAGAACAAAGCTTATAAAAATGCAGTTTTTAAAGTTGTGACAAAGCTGTTTAAAAATTATAAACTGAATAAGGATTCCCATCTCCAAGATCTTATCCCAATATGTGGTAGGTGTATTCATAATAATTTTAGCAAATACCTCCAATTAGAAATGTAGTGTAGTTCTTCCGATGTTCTATGCCATGTTTACACTACTGTGGCACACCATAATCGTGGGTATAATGGGAATCTAAGCAGATGACCATGCTGTTACTGAACGTAAATCACTATGTAAATGCCAAGACTGATATTACTGCCATATGGTGACCATATAGTCGTAGATATCTGTTCTGCAGATCATGTAAGCGATTACAGTACAGTTTACATAATGACTTAGAGCTGACGTTCTTTCTGATTGAGTGGTTCACGTTTCACACCTTTTCCATCTGGCCCAGACCGCCACGACTTCTTCCAGCCCTGACTTGCATGCAGACTTTACAACAAAGGCACATTTGACTTTTCACATTTCCATTACCACAAACTTAAACTACCGTCACCCCAATGCTGAACATTTTACTGCCATATTTAACCCTATTATTGCACTTGCTGTGTGGCATGAAAATAGTGCACCACATATTAATGCTTAGCACTGTACCCCATACAGAGTAAAATGCCTCTTTTGTGGCCTTTAGATGGTAAAATAGCCCCTGGAAAATTTGAATGCTCTCTGAAAGTGCTCTAGATTTTGCCCCTTAGAAAATAATAATGTGTGCCTTTTAGACAGTCATGATACCTAGAGTCCTCCTATAACAATAATATTTATATTGTACCCTCAATATACAGTAATAATGTCTTCATTACCCCAATGTACAGTAATAAAGTCCCACAGGTCCCTCTTTGTACAGCTTTCCTATACACAGTATTATGTCCCCACTCCCCACATCTCCTTTATATATAGTATACTGTCCCCACTGGTCTCTTATACACAATATGATGGCCCCCCACTTCTCCCCTATACATAGTAAGATGTCCCCACTATTCCCTATATACAGTATGATGTTCCTACAGCTCTCTATGCACAGTATGATGGCCCCTATACACAGTATGTTGACCCCTATACACAGTATGATAGCCCTCAATGCCCCCCTATGCACATTATATTGCCCCCACACTGCATGATGGCTCCAACAGTAGTTATTTCACAGTATAATGCTCATCAAAGCCCCCTATACATAGTATAATACTCTAAGAAAACCCTGTACACAGTATAATGCCACAAAGCTTTCCTATGCAATGCATGGTGACCCCCAGAGTAGTGCCCACATTGTTTGATGCCCACATCGTCCCTCTACATGGACTAATATAATTTAAAAAAATCATATAATCGTCTATCACTTTATACCGGCGAGTCCGCTGGCAAACAATGCGGGCAGACGAATGAGTTGAGGCCATTGCTCTAGGGTATGCACAGGATTTCATGCAGGAGTACCAGCATGGTGACATCATCTCGTCGGTCTGCTTCTGCCTGAGACTCGTCCAACATGTCACCCAGCCATTTTGTACACTACAAACCTAAAGCAACCTGTGGCCTACAGAACGGAGAGCAGTAAGGCAAGGAGACCATGCCTTCCTGTTCTACCACAGTGTTTAACTCTATTGACTTGGTGTTTGCTCCGAGTGAGGGGCCTGGGGCATCTATCCTCAAGGGTTGCTACACTACTGGGTACGAGTAGAAGTTCTATCTTTAAAAAAACACAGATACAACTAAATTGTGAAAGAATGATGCTTCAATAAGGCCTTATATGCACCATTATTGTTTGCATTTTTGGACTTGAAGGGGTCACTAGGCAGGTATGAATGTAAATAGTACTTCAGTTCTGCTAGTAGCTATAGAAAATGTGGACAGGCTGAAGTGACTGCCATGGGGACGGAGAAAAATTAAGCTATTTACCATAATTTACATATGTTTGTGATTCTGTCCATTTATTATGGTTTATAGCGATGATCAAATTGATTTAAGACAAATCAAATTTGCCCTTAATTTTACAAAAAATTCAGATTGGCCAAAGCTTTGGATGAATTTGGCAAAATGACCTCTGGCTGCAATTTTCTTGGACTTTAGAGGTCGGGGAGAGGTAAAAAAAAATCTTGTATTCCACTCTTCTTGGCCCGCCAACTGGTCCTCTGGTACTTTTGCCTTCAATTGATGACAGGTCTGTGGGGCCTATTAAATGGAAGACCTGGCAATAAATCGCTAGTGGCTTGGAAGCAAGAAGATGGGAGAGTTGACTGTAGAACCTTTAACTTTTTTCCTGTCGATTCAATTTGCATTGAATTTATTTAATATGAATCCAATTTACCCTCTAAATTGAGTTCACTCTACTTTAGTAAGTAGCAATAATGTTAATTAGGGTTCTGCATGTATGTTATTAGTGCTTGTGCACCTTTAAACCCTTATTTTTGGGGCTTTACATTTGTGTCATGCAGTATGTTATATTGATTGATCCATTAGTTTACATTTTTTTTAAATTACTTTAAAAAATAAACAAAAAACATATGGAAAAGTGCGCTAACTATTATTTAGGTGAAACTATGGTAACTACAATCTTACAAAATAGCATTTTTTTTTCTAAACAGGAACATGGGCCAAGTAAAACTGTTCACTATTGGTCAGACCATGACTAGGATGTAATCCAGACACTTCCGCAGTGATTTCACTGTAGACATGACATCACGCGGATTCTAAAAAAGTCACACATGAAAATTAAATTGACCCAACAAACAAGATGAATCTGTACTAGCAACCTGCATAAGCGAGAAAAGCCAGAGGTATGCAACAATAGCAAGGATCCCGGTGTTCCAGAAAAGGGTAAACTATGGAAGGGATGATCCCCTGGGGCATCAGGGAACTAAAGGGTTGTGAATACTTCCATTTTCTTAACAGCATATGGAGTCAAGATAAAGTTATGTCTTCAATTATGCTGGCAGCAGGAAAAGGAGCTGGCAGCTCGATGCTGAGTCAGTGAAAAGTCCAAGCAAAAAGAAGTCAAGAAAGGAAACAAATCGATAGAACCTGCCCTGTATGTGCTTCAGTTTCCTAGGCGGCGATTCTTTGGCTTTTTTTAAAAGACGATGACGTTGCCAAAATGTTACAATAACATCTTTCAGCCGTGTTTCCCTTCACACGGAAAATAATAATCCAATGTTTCCCTTAATGCTTTACATATGACTATTATTATGGCAAATTAATACACGTTGCTCAATGGAAAAAGGGAACATTTACATCCTTATGTTAGGAACTAGAAATGTAGTCATGTTAATAATTAATTCTTTGTATTTTTTGGCCAAATATTTATACAGGCAGTAGGTAGGGATCACTGCTGCAAGCTATAAAGTGTCACCCTGCCTATTCTGCACTTTTTCCCTAATTCACAGATTCGATCCCAACTGAAACGTGCACTCCTCTCCTGTGCTTCCCTTCTCCTGTACTCTCTCCATATTTCTACCTGACGTTCTCTAATGTTGTAGATTGCCAGCTTTCACAAAGTGCATATTTGTACCATATAATGTTTCACAATATGACCAATAGCCAATTACATAGACCTAATTGCAATACAACATTTTCTACAAATAATAATAATAATAATATCTGGAGTATTTCTCATTTTGCAAAATAGGGTCATAACTGGCGCCAAAGATAATTTGTGCAAGGAGCTGCAAACATTTTTATCAGTAACGTTCCAGGTCACTGTTATCATGGCATAAACTATACAACAAACAGTACAAAGTCTATAAAAACATTGGGAAAACTAAAGTAAAATACCCCCCCCCCCCCTTTCTTTTCCTAAATAACAGCACCATCTACAGGTGGGAAGTGGAAAGTGTTTATAACACATGTAAAGATTGATGTATGATTTCTGAAATGTATATTTCCTAAACTTCAAAAACAGGAAAACGTGCAAGCCTGATGAAGTATGTAAGAAGGCTTATGTTCTAGGGAATGATTTTTCCTGCAAAACAGTAAACCTTTCGTTTAACCCATTCTTCTAACCAACAGGCAACAAAGTAACACTATTGTGAAAACTGATGGTCTGGTCTCCTGAACTACATGTCTCAAACTGGTAACATCCCCTTTTCATTTACAATAAGCTCATATCAATGTCCGGCCCAGAGATCTTAACAGCTCATTTACATATTGAGAAAAATGTGGATTTCTCTGGAATAATATAATGGATTGCAGATTTCAAGGTACCATCTTATTGACCTGAATGATCAAATAGACAGTTTAGGAAAGTTGATCCTACTGATAGATTCCCTTTAAGCATGTAAGACTCAATCTCTAGATGTGATATAGGGGGGACTAACCAGTGAGAGCCTAATTAACAGATTTTGATCATGTATGTTCAAGCACTACTCTTTTTTCAGCTGCTTCAATGCACCTCATGGAAAGCTGAGTAGGTCAAGAGATCGCTCGGGGTTCCTATGCTTTGACCTCCACTAGTCTAAGATATATGACGTGTATACATCTATATCTATATATCTATATATATATATATATATATATATATATATATATATATATACATATATATCCTTACTAAATTCCATGATATTGTCAAGCACGCAGGTGGCGCACGTTGTTCGTGGACCCACTGTGCCACAGCCCCAGGCCTACCTAGGAGGGGTGTAGCTAAGCAGCTACCTCGTTTTTCACTAGTGCTCCTGATGGTGGCATTACGCATTAGCTGCAGGTAGTCGCCAGGTATCACCCCTAAGCAGTCCCCGTTACTGCAGCTGCTGACCCCAGAGGTCAGCTTCACAGATACAGACTGGTCTCGGAGTAGCTGGTAGGTATACAGATTCTGGATCCTTGGGCAGAATGGATACTGACACGGAGTCACAGACAAGGCTAGATTCGGATATTGGACCAGGCTCCGACAGTACAGACTCTTTAACACCAACCAGAACTGACACAGGTACAGGACCTAGTATTGACAGAATGATTACAGGGTGCAGGTACTGCTGGTTCTCCTTCAGGGCTCAGGTACCGCCGGTGTGGCTTCAGGTACAGCCAGTGCGCTTTCTAGGTCAGGGGACAGCCAGGTGCATTTTCAAGCTATAGGAACTGTTGAGTGCAGTTTCAGGTTCAAGGGACCTCTGGGTGTAGGTTCAAGTTCAGGCCCTGGTCACACAAGGATCAGGGGTGAAGGTTCAGGTTCTGGCCACACAATGACCAGGGGTTCAGGGACTGGCCACACAAGGACCAGGTTAAACTACACGGGTTGCTAGGATGGGGGCCCTGTCAACATACAGTTGCACACACTACACAAGGAACTACAAAGGTTGCTCAGGCACCTGCCTACTGAGGAGGGTGCCTTTTATACAAGATGCCTCCCAGCTATTGGCTGCAGACATTTTCAAAGTGCATAGGCTGCCCCTTTAAGAACAGGAGAGTGTGCGCACTAGGTACGCCACTGAGAATCCTGAGCAAAGTGCACAGACCTGGAAACAGGAGACAGGGAGCTCATGGCGTGGCCGGGGCGGCAGATATGTTGGTGTCCCTGCATTAAATGGGAAGAGGGATTACCCAGGTGTGCCGGCAATAGCGCTACAGATATTCCCTATCATTGGAACCAATGCAAGTGAATAGAGTAATTGATAGAATAATGAATATGCTGCAATTTTTAAAATCTCAATATTTTGATCAGCAGAGAGGCTAATACTCATTAGGAGCTGCTGGCACATATGTGGCAGAAATCCATGTATAAACCTGAGATTTCTGCTACAGACTGTATCCCGAGTGTGTAATCTTAACCTAACTGTCACGGTTTTAACATTGACTGTGCTCAAGGAACACTGTGAGTGACAGCTCAGCCCCCTATGGGATCTGGAGTGTCCTGGACTTTCAGTTTTGTGAGCGACAGTCCAGTTATCCAATCTTATCCTGGGGCGTGCTGGGTTGTAAACAGTTTGATTGACAGCCCTGCTGCTCAATCTGGTTTAGTATGCCGGTGTTTCCTCAGGTGCCTCCCATCCCTAATCATTTGCATGGTATTTAACTGGCTAGCTGCTAGTAGTTTGTGTCAGTTGTAGATTTTCTTTAGGTAGGTGAGTTTGTTTGCTCTGTGCCTGACTCTGATCCTGCTGATAACTCTGGATTTTGTTATGACTACTTGACTAGTCTTTTAGATTTCCCCTTCTGCTTTTGACATACCCTCCTGGCATTTGACCCTAGACTGTTACCTGACCACGTTTTTGTATCACCCCCGTGTACTACAAGTCTTCCTGGTATCTGACCTCAGACCTAGGAACAGGCTGCTGATCACCCGATGAATGAGCAGGCTTAAAAATAATTTCATTGCTCTCGGTAGCACAGTGTCCCGTGTTAATAGGACTGGTGATAACTTTTCTGGAGTGGGCCAAAGTACCTGTCGAGAGGTGCAGAAGTCTTATTGACAGTTACAGGAATCGTTTGATTGCATTGATTGCCTCAAAAGGTTGTGGAACAAAATATTAAGTTAAGGTTACCATCCAGTGGCATAATTTGAAACTCATGAGCCCCGATGTGAAAGCTCCAACGAGGCCCCCAACTATTTTAAATCTGTAATAGCAATAGTCTTTTTCTATAGGCCAAAGGGACTTTTAGGGCCCCCTAGGCTGCTGGGCCCAGATGCGATTGCAACCCCTGCACCTGTTGTAGATACACCCCTGGTACCATCATTTCTGTCCAGGCCTATTTCATGAGTTTTAATTATTTTTTTAATTATGTGGAAGCATGGTTGAAAAGCAATGTCTGACATTCATTTGTTCATTTTCATAGATCTTTTATTTACTATTACTTTTGTCAGATCCAAGTTATTTCTGTGACCACTGTGGTTTTTTTCTGTCATTAGATGAGGGGTACCAACAATTTTGACCACGTGATTAAAATCCTTCTGATCTTGAGAATAGTGAAGATTTTAAATAACAAATACAGTACAAAGTTGCCTTTTTTTACAAGCATTTTACTATTGTTACCATTTATGATAATAAGATTAACCTTTTAATGGCTGACCATACACCGTACAATAATTGGTCTGATCATTGAATCAAATATTGATAACTTTTGTAACATATTTTAAGTTCAACTATTTATTTAAGGTCTTATAACAGTTATGCCAAACCTGGACCCTACCTACATACCTATCCTTTGGGGATTAGGTAAAGGGTGTTTTTAAAATGATGCTCCAATATTGCATTTCCCATTCTCGATGATAGTGTCTTGAATATCCTGCACTCTTTTCAGTCACACGATAATAATAGAAGTTGGACTTAGATTGCGTAGGACTCTGAACCGCATAGTAAATTGTTTTGCTCATAAGTCGTACCTTCCACTTATCAAACAGCCGCCTGCTGAGAATAGCTCCGTATAAGAGATTATGTGTGGGCAATCAAAATGAAATCTGTGTTGACTAAGACACGGCTCTCTCTAAAATAAACATATTTCCCACTATGCCATGTTTGAAGTGGGGCACTCAATCACCACAGTGCCAATCATCCTGGGAGAAGCTGCTTTATGAGGACATTTAGGAATCTCTGTGCAGTGGATGTATGTGCTTAGATGAAATTCTTGCGCAAATCACATTTCAGCTAGCCACTGTTTGCAAAAGCTATTTGGAACTTTAGTGGAATCAGTATGGCGGTATCAGTCAGTAACAAGCTTCAAGCTGATTTTCACACATATTTTAAGACACTTTTTGGTGGAATTTTTCATTTTGTAATAATCAAAATATTTTTTTTCTGCCATTTTTCAGGTCTTATAAAGAAGTGAATGGAAAAAATCCCACAAAAATTGCCATTTGCAGATTATGCCATAATGGCAGGAAGGTAAAAAACACAGTAAACATGTTAAAAACCAAAACAGTGTCTATGTAGCCATATCAAATTTGCTGCAGATTTTAAATGGGTTTTCTCATGTTCACCTTTTAGCTGCCCTGCTTCTCAGTTTCCTGCCTGGTGGGAAGGAGAGGCTCTCCTGATCATTGACAATGCCGATCAGTGGCATGGTAGCGCAGCTGGCCTGGTCTGTGGCTCTCCAATGCTGATGTTGCAAGTAGAAACAGTTTGGCCCTATAGAAATGGAGGAGCAAAGGGGAACTGAAGCTGGCCAGATCCCGCAATCTGGTAAACTTCAATATGGGGCTTAGAAGCTGTACAGCAAAAAGCCTGTAAGCACTGCGCTCCTTGCCCAGGAACCTAGCCACGGCTGCTAGACTGCAGTGGTGGCCAGTAACCCAGGCAACGAGCAATAAATTATTAAATTAAAAATTCTTTTGTTCTTGAGAATGGATAGGATGTTTAGTAAGAGGTAAATTGTAAAGTTGCTTGTTTGTACAAGAAATGTATAACGTTACCTGTCAGCAGGTTTTTGCTATGCACTCTGACAGCAGCATGATGTAGGGACATAGACTCTGAGTCCAACGATGTATCACTTAGTATACTGAGTGTAGCAGTAATAGCTATAATCTCAATTTTCTCAGCTGCAGATCTAGCAAAGCTCAGCATGTTGGGCCTTGTGTAACCCTGCCCACATCACTGATTGGCAGCTTGCTGTGTTCATTGTACAAAGATAGAAAGTTGCTAATCATTGATAGGGCTGTAGTTGAACTAGGAGGCACCGGCTTGTGCTGTACACATAATCTCCTGGTGATAAAACACTGATTGTATTGAAAAATATTTAGAATTGAGAGTCCTCAGTGGTTGATACCTTTTAGGACTCTCAATTCTAAATATTTTTCTATCTACTGGCTAACACGGTACCAAGATATATTTCTTGATTGTATTGAAACACCAAAACATGGCTTAGTAAGTGACACACCACTGGAATCAGGGTCTCAGTCCCTAAATTATGGTGCTCTCAGAATACGCAGCAAAACCTGATGACAGATTCCCTTTAATAAGATGAGACAACCCCTTTAAAGTAAAAGTAACAAAAACTGTTAAAAAAAGCAAACTAAAACACCACAAAAAATGCTGCAAAATTAAATGTGTGAATCTGGTGTAAAGCATTATATTGCCTTTATTTGCAGTAATAGAAAAGTGCTGCCTTCACCAATGTGACGCTAGTTACTTCTCACGGCCAAGCCATGAGTCAGACTGGTAAAGGAGTCCAAGGTCAGAAGCCAGGAGGGTACGTCATAAATAGAAGAAAGAGACAAAAGCATGGTCAGATAATGTTCCAACGTCAGAATACCAGGAGGATAACGGATAAGAGCAGAAGGGGTTAAACAAACAGATGGTCAGAATCAGGTCCAAGGTCAGGCAATGAAAGATCTAGCATACAGAACTCAAGCCACAGAGTCTGGGAGAAGCAGCTCAGTTAAGTAGCATGGCAATCACCTGGGATAACGAACACTTGGAGACAGCCGACATCTCCCAGTCTCAGATTGGATAGGTGAGCTGTCAATCCACACATTGACAGCTCAGCACGCCTCTGTACTAGATTGGATGACTGAGCTGTCAATCAAAATACTGACAGCTTCAGCACGCCTCTGTACTGGATTGGATGGCTGAGCTGTTAGTAACTGCATACCAGACACACTGAGGGGTGGATCCTTGACAACCATTTGTACAGTGGCGTTTGTGTTCAGTTGTGCAATTTGACTGCTGAAGACGTGCTGCCTTTCTATGATTGTGGCAGCATTTCATTGAAAAGTAAAGTAACAATCATCCCACCAGATATTGGCATATGATGGCGCTGCACTTATGTGCTCAGTATTATAAATTTGACCCTGCAATGTGGCATTTATGCACTTTCAAGAAGTAATAAGCTGGTGTAGATCGAATTATTATTTGGTGTACCTCTGCCCTATTATCCATATAACAATAATAAGAATTTAGGGAGTTCTCTTCTGGGATCATGAATCATAAACCAAAAGAAATCAGCAAAATTAGAAGATTCCTTTATAGTCTCAGATTCCTGTGGTTGGGCTGTCTTGAGGTGTTTGCATCAATTGGTTTGTTTTTGTGGGAATTGCAAGCTACTATGTACAAAAGCACCAAAGTGGAACATTCATTATATGACCAGCGACTTCTCCCTACATAAGTCTATGAAGAAGTCTGTACACCAAATATATCGATGAGTTACTGAACACATGAATGGGAGGTAAAGCTCTTACAGTGGTAATTCTGAAGACTTCCCGTCATTGTAAGATGAATAAATATATGACAAATCTTACTCTTTATAAACAACAAAACAGAAACTACGAAAGAAAAAGTGTGTGCAAAACAAGAGAACTGATGCTATAGGCTGATGATTAAGTCTGGTATTTCGGGTATTTGCCAGAGGCTCCACATGTAGCCTGTCAGAACCTGATCATTTAAGATCTCTCACTGATTTAGCCTTTTAACCCCACAAATCTTTTTTGCTTTCTGATCTTTATGTGTGCTTTTACGAGCTCATAGTAAATGACATAGAGAGTGAGTTGTTCCTTCTCAATAAGCAAGCACCTGTATTTCTCTCATTTTCTTAAGAACATACAGAGCTCAAGTTTATAAAAGGAATATTGCCACTTTGGACATTTATGGCACATCCACGGGATATGCCCGCAATAAGCTAATATTATTTTTTACCTATTTTAATTTTACATTTGTATTTTTCATACCTGGGCTGGATATAGTTTTACATGCCATTTTACACATTAGCTTTATATGATAATCATGCATGAATATGGTGCTTTACTGTATAAGTGTGATTTTCAGTATATTGTCAGACTTACAGAACATCTATATAAAAATGACCATATTGTCATAGCTGTTCATTTCCAAATAAAGTGGTTATTCTTTTAACACTTTGAAAGTAGGAACAATATTTATCATATTTATTCAATTTTTTACACAGTTGGGTATACATACTTTTGTCCACACTCAGTATCTCCTATTTTTCCTTACAATAGATCATATAGATCTGTATGATATGCCATAAATGTCTGATAGGGCAGCATGGTGGCTCGGTGGTTAGCATTGTAGCTTTGCAGCAGTATAACTCCTATATAATTGAATAGAAAAAATAGCTGCTCATTCTATTACTGTGGGTCCAGAAGGGAATGCCAGAGGGTGACAAGGCAACAGTTAATGAAGAAACAATGACGGCCAATTTCACTTCTATGAGTGAAATTCTTGGCATTTGCAATGGTAGGACACTCTGATTGCACTGGTTGAAGTCTCCACATACTGCAAAAGGAACAGTTTGTCCAGTCTGCAACCGATCAAAGAAGCACAGCAGAAAAATTACAGTCTCTGGTGGTAATCACACCTTTTATAACTAGCATCTATCTATCTCTCTATCCAATCTGAAATACTGATTCTAAATATACCGATTCTAAATATACTGATCTATTTTAATTTCCTAAAGGAAGAGTCATCATTGAACATGATTCTTGTTTTGATCCCATGGGTTCAGCACAGTCTCCAGAGTCTTCGTGGGCATTTCCTGTAACCTTTCAGTACACAAATAGAAAGTTATATCTAAAATAAGAAATAGCTTCCTATTCTGGTTTGGTTCAGCTCAACCCTATATGTAAAAATACACAAAGAAAAACCTTGTGGTCTATAGCTATCACTGGACTCTCCTAAGTCCTATTAACCCTGTTTTTATTCAACAGCTGCATTTGTGGCCACTTGAACCTCAATCTCAATATGAGAACGGTTCACTTGACCATGGTACAGATGTACATCCAAAAGAGTAGAGAATACCAGCAGTCCCTGCATAAGAAATAGTTGAAACTTATCTACAGTACAGACCAAAAGTTTGGACACACCTTCTCATTTAAATATTTTTCTGTATTTTCATGACTATGAAAATTGTACATTCACACTGAAGGCATCAAAACTATGAATTAACACATGTGGAATTATATACTTAACAAAAAAGTGTGAAACAACTGAAATTATGTCTTATATTCTAGGTTCTTCAAAGTAGCCACCTTTTGCTTTGATGACTGCTTTGCACACTCTTGGCATTCTCTTGATGAGCTTCAAGAGGTAGTCACTGGGAATGGTTTTCACTTCACAGGTGTGCCCTGTCAGGTGTCAGGTTAAATAAGTGGGATTTCTTGCCTTATAAATGGGGTTGGGACCATCAGTTATGTTGTGCAGAAGTCTGGTGGATACACAGCTGATAGTCCTACTGATAAGACTGTTAGAATTTGTATTATGGCAAGAAAAAGCAGCTAAGTAAAGAAAAACGAGTGGCCATCATTACTTTAAGAAATGAAGGTCAGTCAGTTCGAAAAATTGGAAAAACTTTGAAAGTGTCCCCAAGTGCAGTGGCAAATCCATCAAGCGCTACAAAGAAACTGGTTCACATGAGGACCGCCCCAGGAAAGGAAGACCAAGAGTCACCTCTGCTTCTGAGGATACGTTTATCCGAGTCACCAGCCTCAGAAATCACAGGTAAACAGCAGCTCAGATTAGAGACCAGGTCAATGCCACACAGAGTTCTAGCAGCAGACACATCTCTACAACAACTGTTAAGAGGAGACTTAGTGCAGCAGGCCTTCATGGTAAAATAGCTGCTAGGAAACCACTGCAAAGGACAGGCAACAAGCAGAAGAAACTTATTTGGGCTAAATAACACAAGGAATGGACATTAGACCAGTGGAAATCTGTGCTTTGGCCTGATGAGTCCAAATTTGAGATCTTTGGTTCCAACCACCGTGTCTTTGTGCGACGCAGAAAAGGTGAACGGATGGACTCTAGATGCCTGGTTCCCACCGAGAAGCATGGAAGAGGAGGTGTGATGGGGTGGGGGTGCTTTGCTGGTGACACTGTTGGGGATTTATTCAAAATTAAAGGCATACTAAACCAGAATGGATAACACAGCATCTTGCAGCGGCATGCTATTCCATTCGGTTTGCGTTTAGTTGGACCATAATTTATTTTTCAGCAGAACAATGACCCCAAACACACCTCCAGGCTGTGTAAGGACTATTTGACCAAGAAGGAGAGTGATGGGGTGCTACGCCATATGACCTTGCCTCCACAGTCGCTAGACCTGAACCCAATCGAGATGGTTTGGGGTGAGCTGGACCGCAGAGTAAAGGCAAAAGGGCCAACAAGTGCTAACCATTTCTGGGAACTCCTTCAAGATTGTTGGAAGACCATTCCTGGTGACTACCTCTTGAAGTTCATCAAGAGAATGCCAAGAGTGTGCAAAGCAGTCATCAAAGCAAAAGGTGGCTACTTTGAAGAACCTAGAATATAAGACATAATTTCAGTTGTTTCACACTTTTTTGTTAAGTATATAATTCCACATGTGTTAATTCATAGTTTTGATGCCTTCAGTGCGAATGTACAATTTTCATAGTCATGAAAATACAGAAAAATCTTTAAATGAGAAGGTGTGTCCAAACTTTTGGTCTGTACTATATATTTTGGCATACTTGACTGGGAGCACATGTGGTATAGGCCTTAGGACTTTGATTCTCTGTTTATACCCTGCATTGCTCTGCTCTGCCCCGCAAAAAACCCATATTGACTCTTCCCTGACAATGGTAGTACTCAAACTTTGGCCTTATAAGTAAATTTTACTATTTTCTCCATCTCCTTTTCAAGTCGTTTAGTTAAGAATCTTACTTTGATCTCCTATGTATAACTGGAGGATGGAACTACCTCTATTGTCAGAGGACTTACTATCAACAGTTTTACGATCACATAATTCCCTTTAACCCCTTTACCCCCAAGGGTGGTTTGCACGTTAATGACCGGGCCAATTTTTACAATTCTGACCACTGTCCCTTTATGAGGTTATAACTCTGGAATGCTTCAACGGATCTTGGCGATTCTGACACTGTTTTCTCAAGACATATTGTACTTCATGATAGTGGTAACATTTCTTCGATATAACTTGCGTTTATTTGTGAAAAAAACGGAAATTTGGCGAAAATTTAGAAAATTTTGCAATTTTCCAACTTTGAACTTTTATGCCCTTAAATCACAGAGATATGTCACACAAAATACTTAATAGGTAACATTTCCCACATGTCTACTTTACATCAGCACAATTTAGGAACCAAAATTTTTTTTTGTTAGGGAGTTATAAGGGTTAAAATTTAACCAGCAATTTCTCATTTTTACAACACCATTTTTTTTTAGGGACCACATCTCATTTGAAGTCATTTTGACGGGTCTATATGATAGAAAATACCCAAGTGTGACACCATTCTAAAAACTGCACCCCTCAAGGTGCTCAAAACCACATTCAAGAAATTTATTAACCCTTCAGGTGTTTCACAGGAATTTTTGGAATGTTTAAATAAAAATTAACATTTAATTTTTTTTTACACAAAATTTATTTCAGCTCCAATTTGTTTTATTTTACCAAGGGTAACAGGAGAAAATGGACCACAAACGTTGTTGTACAATTTGTGCTGAGTACGCTGATACCCCATATGTGGGGGTAAACCACTGTTTGGGCGCACCGCAGAGCTCGGAAGGGAAGGAGCGCCATTTGACTTTTCAATGCAAAATTGACTGGAATTAAGATGGGATGCCATGTTGCGTTTGGAGAGCCCCTGATGTGCCTAAACATTAAACCCCCCCACAAGTGACACCATTTTGGAAAGTAGACCCCCTAAGGAACTTATCTAGATGTGTTTTGAGAGCTTTGATCCCCCAAGTGTTTCACTACAGTTTATAACTCAGAGCCGTGAAAATAAAAATTATTTTTTTTTTTCACAAAAATGATTTTTTAGCCCCCAGTTTTGTATTTTCACAAGGGTAACAGGATAAATTGGACCCCAAAAGTTGTTGTCCAATTTGTCCTGAGTATGCTGATACCCCATATGTGGGGGGGAACCACTGTTTGGGCGCATGGCAGAGCTCGGGAGGGAAGGAGCGCCATTTGGAATGCAGACTTAGATGGATTGGTTTGCAGGCGTCACGTTGCATTTGCAGAGCCCCTGATGTACCCAAACAGTAGAAACCCCCCACAAATGACCCCATATTGGAAACTAGACCTCCCAAGGAACTTATCTAGATGTGTTGTGAGAACTTTGAATCCCCAAGTGTTTCACTACAGTTTATAACGCAGAGCCGTGAAAATAAAAAATATTTTTTATTCCACAAAAATTATTTTTTAGCCCCCAGTTTTGTATTTTCCCAAGTGTAACAGGAGAAATTAGACCCCAAAAGTTGTTGTCCAATTTGTCCTGAGTATGCTGATACCCCATATGTGGGGGGAACCACTGTTTGGGCGCATGGCAGAGCTCGGAAGGGAAGGAGCGCCATTTGGAATGCAGACTTAGATGGATTTGTCTTCAGGCGTCACATTGCATTTGCAGAGCCCCTGATGTACCCAGACAGTAGAAACCCCCAAAAGTGACCTCATATTGGAAACTAGACCTCCCAAAGAACTTATCTAGATGTGTTGTGAGAACTTTGAACCCCCAAGTGTTTCACTACAGTTTACAACGCAGAGCCGTGAAAATAAAAAATCTTTTTTTTCCCACAAAAATGATTTTTAGCCCCCCAAATTTATATTTTCCCAAGGGTAACAAGAGAACTTGGACCCCAAAAGTTGTTGTACAATTTGTCCCGAGTACGCTGATGCCCCATATGTTGGGGTAAACCCCTGTTTGGGCGCACGGGAAAGCTCGGAAGGGAAGGAGCACTGTTTTACTTTTTCAATGCAGAATTGGCTGGGATTGAGATCGGACACCATGTCGCATTTGGAGAGCCCCTGATGTGCCTAAACAGTGGAAACTCCCCAATTCTAACTGAAACCCTAATCCAAACACACCCCTAACCCTAATCCCAATGGTAACCCTAACCACACCCCTAACCCTGACACACCCCTAACTCTAATCCCAACCCTAATCCCAACCGTAAATGTAATCCAAACCCTAACCCTAACTTTAGCCCCAACCCTAACCTTAACTTTAGCCCCAACCCTAACCCTAACTTTATCTCCAACCCTAGCCCCAACCCTAACCCTAGCCCTAACCCTAGCCCTAACCCTAACCCTAGCCCTAACCCTAACCCTAGCCCTAACCCTAACCCTAGCCCTAACCCTAGCCCTAACCCTAGCCCTAACCCTAACCCTAATGGGAAAATGGAAATAAATACATTTTTTTAATTTTATTATTTTTCCCTAACTAAGGGGGTGATGAAGGGGGGTTTGATTTACTTTTATAGCATTTTTTATAGCGGATTTTTATGATTGGCAGCCGTCACACACTAAAAGACGCTTTTTATAGCAAAAAAGTTTTTGCGTCTCCACATTTTGAGACCTATAATTTTTCCATATTTTGGTCCACAGAGTCATGTGAGGTCTTGTTTTTTGCGGGACGAGTTGACATTTTTATTGGTAACATTTTCGGACACGTAACAGTTTTTGATCACTTTTTATTCCGATTTTTGTGAGGCAGAATGACAAAAAACCAGCTATTCATGAATTTCTTTTGGGGGAGGCGTTTATACCATTCCACGTTTGGTAAAATTGATAAAGCAGTTTTATTCTTTGGGTCAGTACGATTACAGCGATACCTCATTTATATCATTTTTTTATGTTTTGGCGCTTTTATACGATAAAAACTATTTTATAGAATAAATAATTATTTTGGCATCGCTTTATTCTGAGGACTATAACTTTTTTATTTTCTCTTTGATGATGCTGTATGGCAGCTTGTTTATTGCGGGACAAGATAACATTTTCAGCGGTACCATGGTTATTTATATCCGTCTTTTTGATCGCGTGTTATTCCACTTTTTGTTCGGCGGTATGATAATAAAGAGTTGTTTTTTGCGTCGTTTTTTTGTTTTTTTTCCTACGGTGTTCACTGAAGGGGTTAACTAGTGACATAGTTTTATAGGTGGGGTCGTTACGGACGCGGCGATACTAAATATGTGTACTTTTATTTTTTTTTTATTATTTAAAGAAATGTATTTATGGGAATAATATTTTTTTTTCTTTATTTAGGAATTTTTTTTTTTTTTTACACATGTGGAAATTTTTTTTTTACTTTTTTACTTTGTCCCAGGGGGGGACATCACAGATCGCTGATCTGACAGTTTGCACAGCACTCTGTCAGATCACCGATCTGACTTACAGCACTGCAGGCTTACCAAGCGCCTGCCCTGAGCAGGCAGTTGGTAAGCCACCTCCCTCCCTGCAGGACCCGGTTGCCGCGGCCATCTTGGATCCGGGCACCTGCAGCGAGGAGGAGGTAAGAGACCCTCGCAGCAACGCGATCACATCGCGTTGCTCCGGGGGTCTCAGGGAAGCCCGCTGGGAGCCCCCTCCCTGCGCGATGCTTCCCTGTACCGCCGGCACACCGCGATCATGTTTGATCACGGTGTGCCGGGGGTTAATGTGCCGGGGCGATCCGTGACCGCTCCTGGCACATAGTGCCGGATGTCAGCTGCGATAGTCAGCTGACACCCGGCCGCGATCGGCCACGCTCCCCCCGTGAGCGCCGCCGATCGCGCTGGACGTACTATCCCATCGGTGGTCATACAGGCCCACCCCACCTCGACGGGATAGTACGTCCAATGTCAGAAAGGGGTTAAAATCATAGAAGTGTACAGGCAATTTAGCCCCTAAATCATAGGGGAATATCTGGCACTCTATCCATTTAGAGGTATTTTGCAACCTCCACATAATAGGTTAATAGGAGGACATTGTCTAAATACTTATAGAAGTGTCCAGGCAGTTTAAATTCCAGGCAAAATGGGAACCTCTGGCTCCCTGTCCCTTAAGAAACCTTATGCGACCATAAAAAAGGGGGTAGATGTAGTCCCATCTTTCCATAATCCCCTGAGCAGATCAAGATAAGACCCTTGACTAACCATTTTGTGAAGGAAACAGGGGCAAAATACAGAAATTTACTTATAAATGCTGAGTCTGAGTACTACCTTTGTCTGGGTTGGAGTCAAAATTGGGCTTTTGAGGGTCAGTACAGAGCAATACAGAGTGCAACAGAATTAAAATAGAATATTGACCTGCTACATCAAGGATCTAGGACCCCGGCTACCAAGATAAATGATGTGCTCCCAACTGTCTAGTATGCCACAAACTAGGTGACACTGGACCATTATATATCTTATATATGCATTGTTGGATAAAATTTTGGATGGTCATTCTTCCATTGCTTAAGGATCAAGTAGATGAGTAGCCACAAATGTTTCACGGTTCATGGACTTATATGCATATGAAATCAACATTAAATTTCACAATTTATATTAATTTGCTGGTCACCACTGCTGCTTTCAGTAACCCTGTCTCTACTTTTAGAGAAGTATTATTGTGTCTAGGTAGTGAAAGAACCTGCACAGAGAAATAACGTCCAGGAGAGGGTAGACTGGTTGCTATTCTACCCTTTATTGCTTTGTTATTAGCATAAAGACATGATTTCTACATTGAGTCTAAAAATAATCACCTTCGCTTTACAATTACATGTTCTGAAAATTAAACGGCATAAAATAAATTACCTACGAATATATTACATTGGGAAGTAATGACTGCGAAAGGAATCATTTTACTTTAAATGATGATAATCAGAAAATGGCCTGTTGTTTAAATAAGTTTTTGATGTTAAATGTACTTTTTCATTTTTTTGACAATGTTTAATTTCATTTTTCAAATCACCATATAAAAAAAATCTTGCAATTTTCACAATTAACACTAGGCTTAAAATTAGACTCTTATTTCCTGCTGGACACATGTACATTAGAAGCAATATACTGGTGTAGACCCTACACCAGGCCTGGGCAAAGCGCGGCCAAGTGCTGCACACGTGGGGTGACATAGTGCTGCACACGTGGGGCGACAAGGTGCTGCACACGTGGGGCGGCATGGTGCTGCACATGGGGTGACAGTGCTGCATATGGGGGCGACATGTGGCGCATGGTGCTGCATATGGAGGCGACATGCTTCACATGGGAAGACTATGGGGGCGACATGCATTGTATATAGGGAGGTTCTGTGGGAGCTCATACAGTATATGGGGAGGCTGCGTGGGGATCATGCAGTATATGGGGGAGGCTGTGTGGGGCTCATGCAGTATATAGGGAGGCTGTGTGGGACTCATGCAGTATATACAGGGAGGCTGTGTGGGGCACATGCAGTGTGTATAGGAAGGCTGTGTTGGGATCATGCAGTTTATGGGGGAGGCTGTGTGAGGCTCAAGCAGTATATAGGGAGGCTGTGTGGGGCTCATACTGTATATAGGGAGGCTGTGCAGGACTCATGCAGTGTATATAGGGAGGCTGTGTGCGGCTCATGCAGTATATGGGGAGGCTGTGTGGGGCTCATGCAGTATATAGGGGAGGCTGTGTGGGGCTCATGCAGTGTATATAGGGAGGCTGTGTGGGGCTCATGCAGTATATGGGGAGGCTGTGTGGGGCTCATGCAGTGTATATAGGGAGGCTGTGTGGGGCTCATGCAGTGTATATAGGGAGACTGTGTGGGGCTCATGCAGTGTAGATAGAATCATAGAATCATAGAATGATAGAGTTGGAAGGGACCTCCAGGGTCATCTGGTCCAACCCCCTGGTCAAAGCAGGATTCACTAAATCATTCCAGACAGATGTCTGTCCAGCCACTGTTTGAAAACTTCCATTGAACTGCAAGTGTGAACAGAACCATATCTAGCAAGCTTTGCTCATGGTATTTAAATCCATCATCCATTTGTGTGCTGACTGCAAGTGTGAACAGAACCATATCTAGCAAGCTTTGCTCGTGGTATTTTAATCCATCATCCATTTGAGTGCTGACTGCAAGTGTGAACAGAACCATATCTAGCAAGCAGTGGCGTAACTACAAAGTTATGGGCCCCAGTGTGAACTCTCAAATGGGGCCCCCCCACCATGCCAAAATATTTTCTATTTTCCTCGCATTTTCCCTATTCATTTCGCACACTATAGCTTTATTGCAAAGTTGTATAGTGTGACCTCAGTTGAATAACTATCCGGTGTCCCATCCTGGGATATATTTGTCGCCTGTACTACCATTGTTATGTAATGTATAAAAGAAAATAAACCATTATACTCATCAGGGGCTAACATAGAAGTCATGGGGATCCATATAAGAAGTATAATGCACCCCCATAGTCCTCCTTATAGTATAATACACTCCCCATAGTCCTCCATATAGTATTGTACACTCCTCAGTCCTCCATATAGTATAATACACTCCTCATAGTCCTCCATATATTAAAATACACTCCTCATAGTGCTCCATATAGCATAATACACTCCTCATAGTGCTCCATATAGTATAATACACTGCTCAGTCCTCCCTATAATATAATGCACCCCTCATAGTCCTCCATACAGTATAATACACTCCTCAGTCCTCCATATAGTATAATGCACTCATCAGTCCTCCATATAGTATAATACACTCCTCATAGTGCTCCATATAGTATAATGCACCGCCATCGTCATCCATGTCGCACAATTCACTTCCCACAGTAAAATGCACCCCATAGTTCTTCAATTAGTATAATATATTCCCCATAGTCCTCGATTCACTATACTGCAGCCCACACATAGTATAATGCAGCCACTCCACAGAGTATAATGCAGCCACCCCACAGAGTAAACTGCAGCCCTGCCATACAATTCAATGTAAACCCCATAGAATATAATGCAGCCCCCCTCATAGTATAATGCAGCCCCTCCATACAGGGGCAGTGAGAAAGACACGAGCAAGTGGTGACGAGGGGGCAGGGGAGAGGGCACAAGGGGGCTAGGGGAGACAGGCACAAGGGTAACATAGGGGGGCTAGGGAGCAAGGAAGACAGGCACAAGGGGAACACTTGGGGGCTAGGAGGCAGGGGAGAAGGTTACAAGGGGACTAGTGGGCAAGGGAGACTGACACAAGGGGACAAGGGAGACTGACACAAGGGGACAAGGGAGACTAGTGGGCAAGGGAGCCTGACACAAGGGGCACACGGGGACAAGTGGGCAAGGAAGACTGGCACAAGGGGACACAGGGACTAGTGGGCAAGGCAGACTGACACAAGGGGACACACGGGGACAAGGGACAAGCACAAGGGGACAAGGGAGACAGGCACAAGGGGACACACGGACTAATGGGCAAGAGAGACTGACACAAGGGGACACACGGGGACAAGAGATACAAGCACAAGGGGACACACAGGGACAAGTGGGAAAGGGAGACTGACACACAGGGACTAGTGGGCAAGGGAGACTGACACGAGCACAAGGGGACAAAGGAGACAGACACAAGCACAAGGGGACAAAGGAGACAGGCACATGGGGACACACAGGGACTAATGGGCAAGGGAGACTGGCACATGGGGACAAGGGACACAAGCATAAGGGGACAAGGGAGACAGGCTCAAGGGGACACATGGGCCAATCATGCTTCTTGGTCAGTCATAATACATTATGGATTGATCATATCAATCTGCTTCTTATTTGTTTTTACTTCTGCTTTCTCACAACTCGCCCGCCCTTTAACACATTCTGGGCACTCTCTCTATATCCACCCCTCCCTTCTCCCCTCACCCATGTATAACTCTGAGGCTCCACTGACATTTCTTACCCACTCCAAACCAGCCACTACCTCCATGCAGCACTCAAAACGTTCATACAAATCATCCCACGGCCTGCTCTTTCTGTTTTTTCTCCTTCTACTAGTTGCAGGAGACATCTCCCTCAACCCTGGGCCTCCCTTCACCAGCATACATTACTCTCCTCCAGCTGCATATAGTGTTATGGTCCGGTGGTAGGACCTCAAAACTGACCTGACACATATGACCAGAATATAGGACAAGTTCTGGGGATGTGGCAGCTATACTGACCGCAATCCTGATCCTATCCACACACACTAAAGGCAGCCGTGGAGCGTTCCTAAAATCCTAGACGCCACGTTCACAGCCTGAGAAACTGACTACCCCTAGAGAGAAAGCAAAGACCTCACTTGCCTCAGAGAAATAACCCCAAAGTTATAGATATCCCCCACAAATAATAACGGTGAGTTAAGGGGAAAAGACAAACGTAGAAATGAAACAGGTTAAGCAAATGAGGCCCGCTAATACTAGATAGACAGAAAATAGATAGGAGTCTGTGCGGAAAGTATCAAAAATAAACCACGCAGAGAATGCAAGAACCCTCACACCGACTCACGATGTGAGGGGCGCACTCTGCACCCCGGAACTAACCAGCCAGCAAAAAATCACATAAAAGCAAGCTGGACTGAACTCATTATATACTGAGAAACGTTTTCAAGGAAATAATGAGCAAACAAACTTAGCTTCTCCAGCAGGAGACTGGTCACAAGGAATATTCAGGAGAACTCAGAAACAGGACTGAATACACCGACAGCAGGCAACAAATGAAGGGCCAGGTGAATTAAATAGGCCCAGCATAGCAGGAAATGAATCAGCAGAGCACAGCCAAGACCAGCCATATCGCTAAAGGCCACCAGAGGGAGCCCTAGAACAAACTCACACAGTACCGCTCATGACCACAGGAGGGAGCCCGAGAACGGAATTCAGAACAGTACCCCCCCCTTGAGAAGGGGTCACCGAACCCTCACAAGAGCTCCCAGGCCGATCAGGACGAGCCGAATGAAAGGCACGAACCAAATCGGCCGCATGGACATCGGAGGCGACAAGCCAGGAATTATCCTTCTGACCATAGCCCTTCCATTTAACCAAGTACTGAAGCTTCCGACTCGATACACGAGAATCCAAGATCTTCTCCACCACGTACTCCAACTCTCCCTCAACCAAGACCGGAGCAGGAGGATCAACAGAAGGGACCACAGGCACCACGTATCTCCGCAACAATGACCTATGGAACACATTATGAATGGCAAACGATGTTGGGAGGTCCAAACGAAATGACACAGGGTTGAGGATTTCCAAAATCTTATAAGGACCGATGAAACGAGGCTTGAACTTAGGAGAGGAAACCTTCATCGGAACAAAACGAGAAGACAACCATACTAAATCCCCCACGCGAAGTCGGGGACCCACACAGCAACGGCGGTTAGCAAAGCGCTGAGCCTTCTCCTGTGACAATGTCAAATTGTCCACTACGTGGTTCCAAATCTGCTGCAACCTATCCACCACAGAATCCACCCCAGGACAGTCAGAGGGCTCAACCTGACCCGAGGAAAAACGAGGATGAAAACCAGAATTGCAAAAGAACGGAGAAACCAAAGTAGCAGAACTAGCCCGATTATTGAGGGCGAACTCAGCCAATGGCAAAAAAGTCACCCAATCATCCTGATCAGCAGAAACAAAACATCTCAAATAAGTTTCCAAGGTCTGATTAGTTCGTTCGGTTTGGCCATTCGTCTGAGGATGGAAGGCCGACGAAAAAGACAATTCAATGCCCATCTTAGCACAAAAGGACCGCCAAAATCTGGACACAAACTGGGATCCTCTATCAGACACAATGTTCTCCGGAATACCATGTAAACGAACCACATTCTGAAAAAACAGTGGCACCAAATCGGAAGAGGAAGGCAGCTTAGGCAAGGGTACCAAATGGACCATTTTAGAAAAACGATCACAAACCACCCAGATGACAGACATCTTCTGAGAGACAGGGAGATCCGAAATAAAATCCATGGAAATATGCGTCCAAGGCCTCTTCGGGACAGGCAAGGGCAAAAGCAATCCACTGGCGCAAGAACAGCAAGGCTTGGCCCGAGCACAAATCCCACAGGATTGCACAAAGGAACGCACATCCCGCGACAAGGAAGGCCACCAAAAGGACCTCGCCACCAAATCCCTGGTACCAAAAATCCCAGGATGACCTGCCAACACCGAAGAATGAACCTCGGAAATAACTGTACTGGTCCATCTGTCCGGGACAAACAATCTCTCCGGTGGACAACGGTCAGGTCTATTGGCCTGAAACTCCTGCAACACCCGTCGCAGATCAGGAGAGATGGCAGACAAAATCACCCCCTCTTTGAGGACACCAGTAGGTTCAGAAACTTCTGGGGAGTCAGGCACAAAACTCCTAGAAAGGGCATCAGCCTTCACGTTTTTCGAACCCGGAAGATAAGAAACCACGACATCGAAACGAGAGAAAAACAGTGACCATCGAGCCTGTCTCGGATTCAACCATTTGGCAGACTCGAGATAAGTCAAATTCTTGTGATCCGTCAAGACCACCACACGATGCTTGGCTCCTTCAAGCCAATGTCGCCACTCCTCAAATGCCCACTTCATTGCCAACAACTCCCGATTACCAACATCATAATTCTGCTCGGCAGGCGAAAACTTTCTTGAAAAGAAAGCACATGGTCTCATCACAGAGCCATCAGAACTTCTCTGCGACAAGACAGCCCCTGCTCCAATCTCAGAAGCATCAACCTCGACCTGAAAGGGAAGAGAGACATCGGGCTGGCGCAAGACAGGAGCCGAAGAAAACCGACGTTTCAGCTCCTGAAAGGCCTCCACGGCCACAGGAGACCAATTCGTCACATCAGAACCCTTCTTGGTCAAATCCGTCAAAGGCTTAACCACGCTAGAAAAATTAGTGATGAAGCGACGGTAAAAATTAGCAAAACCCAAGAACTTCTGAAGACTCTTCACAGATGTAGGTTGAGTCCAGTCATGAATAGCCTGGACCTTGACTGGATCCATCTCAATAGTAGAAGGAGAAAAAATAAAGCCCAAAAAGGAAATCTTCTGGACTCCGAAGAGACATTTAGAGCCCTTCACAAACAAGGCATTGGCACGCAGGACCTGAAATACCATCCTGACCTGCTTCACATGAGACTCCCAATCATCAGAAAAGACCAAAATATCATCCAGGTACACAATCATAAATCTATCCAGATACTTTCGGAAGATGTCGTGCATGAAGGACTGAAACACAGAGGGGGCATTAGAAAGCCCAAAAGGCATCACCAGGTACTCAAAATGGCCTTCGGGCATATTAAATGCGGTTTTCCATTCATCGCCCTGCTTTATGCGCACAAGATTATACGCTCCACGAAGATCTATCTTGGTGAACCAACTGGCCCCCCTAATCCAGGCAAACAGATCGGACAACAGTGGCAAGGGGTACTGAAACTTGACCGTGATGTTATTTAGAAGGCGATAATCTATACAGGGTCTCAGAGAACCATCCTTCTTGGCCACAAAAAAGAACCCCGCACCCAAAGGGGACGAGGACGGGCGAATGTGCCCCTTCTCCAAGGACTCCTTTATATAACTCCGCATAGCGGCATGTTCAGGTACAGATAAATTAAAAAGTCGTCCCTTAGGGAACTTACTACCAGGAATCAGATTTATGGCACAATCACAATCCCTATGAGGAGGTAGGGCACTGGATTTGGGCTCATCAAATACATCCTGGTAGTCCGACAAAAATTCAGGGACTTCAGAAGGAGTAGAAGAAGCAATTGACACCAAAGGGGCATCTGTCATGATCTCAATGGCAAGAGAACATAGCATCAGCATATATAGGAACTAGCTCTTGGAAGATGGGAACTGAGCTGACCATGAACTAAACCTAACACACAACTAGCAGTGGCCGGGTAGCATGCCTACGTTGATTCTAGATGCCCAGCACCAGCCGGAGGACTAAATAATGCTAGCAGAGGAAAATAAGTCCTAGCTCACCTCTAGAGAAATACCCCGAAAGGAGACAGAGGCCCCCCACATGTATTGGCGGTGAATTAAGATGAAATAACAAAACGTAGTATGAAAATAGGTTTAGCAAATTTGAGGTCCACTTACTACATAGCAGAAGACAGAAAGAACACTTTCATGGTCAGCTAAAAACCCTATCAAAACACCATCCAGAAATTACTTTAAAACTCTGGCATTAACTCATAACACCAGAGTGGCAATTCCTGTTCACAAGAGCTTTCCAGACACAGTAACGAAACTACAGCTGTGAACTGGAACAAAAATGCAAAAACAAACATGGACAAGAGTCCAACTTATCTAGTAGTTGTCTAGGAGCAGGAACAAGCACAGAGAGGCTTCTGATAACATTGTTGACCGGCAAGCAACTAACAAAGCAGCAAGGTTATATAGCGACTCCCACATCTTGATGGGAACAGGTGAACAGAGAAGATGAAGACACCAGTTCAATTCCACCAGTAGCCACCGGGGGAGCCCAGAATCCAAATTCACAACAGTACCCCCCCCTCAAGGAGGGGGCACCGAACCCTCACCAGAACCACCAGGGCGATCAGGATGGGCCCTATGAAAGGCACGAACCAGATCAGAGGCATGAACATCAGATGCATTCACCCAAGAATTATCCTCCTGGCCGTATCCCTTCCACTTGACCAGATACTGGAGTCTCCGTCTGGAAACACGAGAGTCTAAGATTTTCTCCACAACGTACTCCAACTCACCCTCAACCAACACCGGAGCAGGAGGCTCAACGGAAGGCACAACCGGTACCTCATACCTGTGCAATAATGACCGATGAAAAACGTTATGAATAGAAAAGGATGCAGGGAGGTCCAAACGGAAGGAAACAGGGTTAAGAATCTCCAATATCTTATACGGGCCGATGAACCGAGGCTTAAACTTAGGAGAAGAGACCCTCATAGGGACAAAACGAGAAGACAACCACACCAAATCCCCAACACAAAGCCGAGGACCAACACGACGGTGGCGGTTGGCAAAAAGCTGAGTCTTCTCCTGGGACAACCTCAAATTGTCCACCACCTGCCCCCAGATCTGATGCAATCTCTCCACCACGGCATCCACTCCAGGACAATCCGAAGATTCCACCTGACCAGAGGAAAATCGAGGATGAAACCCCGAATTACAGAAAAACGGGGACACCAAAGTGGCAGAGCTGGCCCGATTATTGAGAGCGAACTCCGCCAATGGCAAAAAGGCAACCCAATCATCCTGGTCAGCAGACACAAAACACCTCAGATATGTCTCCAGGGTCTGATTAATCCGCTCGGTCTGGCCATTCGTCTGAGGATGGAAAGCGGACGAAAAAGATAAATCTATGCCCATCCTAGCACAGAATGCCCGCCAAAATCTAGACACGAATTGAGTCCCTCTGTCAGAAACGATATTCTCAGGAATACCATGCAAACGAACAACATTTTGAAAAAACAGAGGAACCAACTCGGAAGAAGAAGGCAACTTGGGCAGAGGAACCAAATGGACCATCTTAGAGAAACGGTCACACACCACCCAGATGACAGACATCTTCTGAGAAACAGGCAGATCTGAAATAAAATCCATCGAGATGTGCGTCCAAGGCCTCTTAGGAATAGGCAAGGGCAACAATAATCCACTAGCCCGAGAACAACAAGGCTTGGCCCGAGCGCAAACGTCACAAGACTGCACAAAGCCTCGCACATCTCGTGACAGGGAAGGCCACCAGAAGGACCTTGCCACCAAATCCCTGGTACCAAAAATGCCAGGATGACCTGCCAACGCAGAAGAATGAACCTCAGAGATTACTCTACTGGTCCAATCATCAGGAACAAACAGTTTATCAGGTGGGCAACGATCAGGTCTATCCGCCTGAAACTCCTGCAAGGCCCGCCGCAGGTCTGGAGAAACGGCTGACAATACCACTCCATCCTTAAGGATACCTGTGGGCTCAGAGTTACCAGGCGAGTCAGGCTCAAAACTCCTAGAAAGGGCATCCGCCTTAACATTCTTAGAACCCGGTAGGTATGACACCACAAAATTAAACCGAGAGAAAAATAATGACCAGCGCGCCTGTCTAGGATTCAGACGCCTGGCGGTCTCAAGATAAATCAAATTTTTGTGGTCCGTCAATACCACCACCTGATGTCTGGCCCCCTCAAGCCAATGGCGCCACTCCTCAAAAGCCCACTTCATGGCCAAAAGCTCCCGATTCCCAACATCATAATTCCGCTCAGCGGGCGAAAATTTACGGGAAAAGAAGGCACAAGGCCTCATCACGGAGCAGTCAGAACTTTTCTGCGACAACACTGCCCCAGCTCCGATCTCAGAAGCGTCGACCTCAACCTGAAAAGGTAGAGCAACATCAGGCTGACGCAACACAGGGGCAGAGGAAAAACGGCGCTTAAGCTCCCGAAAGGCCTCCACAGCATCAGGGGACCAATCAGCAACATCAGCACCCTTCTTAGTCAAATCGGTCAATGGCTTAGCAATATCCGAAAAACCAGCAATAAATCGACGATAAAAGTTAGCAAAGCCCAAAAATTTCTGAAGACTCTTAAGAGAAGAGGGCTGCGTCCAATCACAAATAGCTTGAACCTTGACAGGATCCATTTCAATGGAAGAGGGGGAAAAAATATATCCCAAAAAGGAAATCCTCTGTACCCCAAAAACACACTTAGAACCCTTCACACACAAAGAATTAGACCGCAAAACCTGAAAAACCCTCCTGACTTGCTGGACATGAGAGTCCCAGTCATCCGAAAAAATCAGAATATCATCCAGATACACAATCATAAATTTATCCAAATAATCGCGAAAAATATCATGCATAAAGGACTGGAAAACTGACGGAGCATTTGAAAGACCAAAAGGCATCACTAAATACTCAAAGTGGCCCTCGGGCGTATTAAATGCGGTTTTCCACTCATCCCCCTGCCTGATTCGCACCAAATTATACGCCCCACGAAGGTCAATCTTAGAGAACCACTTGGCCCCCTTTATGCGAGCAAACAAATCAGTCAGCAACGGCAATGGGTATTGATATTTAACAGTGATTTTATTCAAAAGCCGATAATCAATACATGGTCTCAAAGAGCCGTCTTTTTTTGACACAAAGAAAAAACCGGCTCCTAAGGGAGATGACGATGGACGAATATGTCCCTTTTCCAAGGACTCCTTTATATATTCTCGCATAGCAGCATGTTCAGGCACAGACAGATTAAATAAACGACCCTTTGGGTATTTACTACCCGGGATTAAATCTATGGCACAATCGCACTCTCGGTGCGGAGGTAACGAACCAAGCTTGGATTCTTCAAAGACGTCACGATAGTCAGACAGGAACTCAGGAATTTCAGAGGGAATAGATGATGAAATGGAAACCACAGGTACATCCCCATGAGCCCCCTTACATCCCCAGCTCAACACAGACATAGCTCTCCAGTCGAGGACTGGGTTGTGAGATTGCAGCCAAGGCAATCCTAGCACCAAATCATCATGTAGATTATACAGCACCAGAAAGCGAATAATCTCCTGGTGATCCGGATTAATACGCATAGTTACTTGTGTCCAGTATTGTGGTTTATTATTAGCCAATGGGGTGGAGTCAATCCCCTTCAGAGGAATAGGAGTCTCCAAAGGCTCTAAATCATACCCACAGCGTTTGGCAAAGGACCAATCCATAAGACTCAAAGCGGCGCCAGAGTCGACATAGGCGTCCGTGGTAATAGATGACAAAGAGCAAATCAGGGTCACAGATAGAATAAACTTAGACGGTGAGGTGCAAATGGAAACAGATTTACCAAGCTTTTTAGTGCGTTTAGAGCATGCTGATATAACATGAGTAGAATCACCACAATAGAAACACAACCCATTTTTCCGTCTAAAATTCTGCCGCTCGCTTCGGGACAGAATTCTATCACACTGCATACTCTCTGGCGACTTCTCAGTGGACACCGCCAGATGGTGCACTGGTTTGCGCTCCCGCAAACGCCAATCGATCTGAATAGCCATTGTCATGGACTCATTCAGACCCGCAGGCACAGGGAACCCCACCATAACATCCTTAATGGCATCAGAGAGACCCTCTCTGAAAGTCGCCGCCAGGGCGCACTCATTCCACTGAGTAAGCACAGACCATTTACGGAATCTTTGGCAGTAAATTTCCGCTTCATCTTGCCCCTGAGATAGGGACATCAAAGTTTTTTCTGCCTGAAGCTCCAAATGAGGTTCGTCATAAAGCAACCCCAAGGCCAGAAAAAACGCATCCACATTGAGCAACGCAGGATCCCCTGGTGTCAATGAAAAAGCCCAGTCTTGAGGGTCGCCCCGGAGCAAGGAAATCACAATCCTGACCTGCTGTGCAGGGTCTCCGGCAGAGCGAGATTTCAGGGACAAAAATAATTTGCAATTATTTCGAAAATTCTGAAACCCAGATCTATTCCCCGAGAAAAATTCCGGCAAAGGAATTCTCGGCTCAGATACAGGTGCATGACAAACAAAATCTTGCAAATTTTGTACCTTCGTGGCGAGATTATTCAAACCTGCAGTTACACTCTGAAGATCCATTACAAACAGGTGGACACAGAGCCATTCAAGGGTTAAGAGGAGGTAAGAAGCAGCTAGACAGCAATTAAGGGCTAGACAGCAAAACTCTGAAGGGAAAAAAAAAAAAAAAAATTTCCCTTAAACACTTCTCTATCTCCTGCTTCAGCCCAAACAATTAACACTTTGTGGGCCGGTCAAACTGTCATGATCTCAATGGCAAGAGAACATAGCATCAGCATATATAGGAACTAGCTCTTGGAAGATGGGAACTGAGCTGACCATGAACTAAACCTAACACACAACTAGCAGTGGCCGGGTAGCATGCCTACGTTGATTCTAGATGCCCAGCACCAGCCGGAGGACTAAATAATGCTAGCAGAGGAAAATAAGTCCTAGCTCACCTCTAGAGAAATACCCCGAAAGGAGACAGAGGCCCCCCACATGTATTGGCGGTGAATTAAGATGAAATAACAAAACGTAGTATGAAAATAGGTTTAGCAAATTTGAGGTCCACTTACTACATAGCAGAAGACAGAAAGAACACTTTCATGGTCAGCTAAAAACCCTATCAAAACACCATCCAGAAATTACTTTAAAACTCTGGCATTAACTCATAACACCAGAGTGGCAATTCCTGTTCACAAGAGCTTTCCAGACACAGTAACGAAACTACAGCTGTGAACTGGAACAAAAATGCAAAAACAAACATGGACAAGAGTCCAACTTATCTAGTAGTTGTCTAGGAGCAGGAACAAGCACAGAGAGGCTTCTGATAACATTGTTGACCGGCAAGCAACTAACAAAGCAGCAAGGTTATATAGCGACTCCCACATCTTGATGGGAACAGGTGAACAGAGAAGATGAAGACACCAGTTCAATTCCACCAGTAGCCACCGGGGGAGCCCAGAATCCAAATTCACAACAGGCATCGCCATGAATTCCCTGGCAACCCCAACTTGACACAGACATTGCTTTCCAATCCAGGACTGGATTAAGAGCCTGCAACCATGGCAGACCCAACACGACAACATCATGCAAATTATGTAGCACAAGAAAGCGAATCACCTCCTGATGTGCAGGAGCCATGCACATGGTCACTTGAGTCCAGTACTGAGGTTTATTTTTGGCCAATGGCGTAGCATCAATTCCCTTTAGTGGAATAGGAAATTGTAAAGGCTCCAAGATAAAACCACAGCGCCTGGCAAATGACAAATCCATCAAATTCAGGGCGGCACCTGAATCCACAAAAGCCATAACTGAGTAGGATGACAGAGAGCAAATCAAAGTAACAGACAAAATGAATTTAGGTTGTACAGTACCAATGGTGACAGACTTGGTGAACCTTTTTGTGCGCTTAGAACACTCTGAGATAACATGAGCAGAATCACCACAGTAAAAGCACAACCCATTCTGGCGTCTGTGGTTTTGCCGTTCAACTCTGGTCAGAATCCTGTCGCATTGCATAGGTTCAGGTTTCTGCTCAGAAAATTCCGCCAGATGGTGCACAGGTTTGCGTTCCCGCAAACGCCGATCAATCTGAATGGCCAAAGACATTGACTCATTCAGACCCGCAGGTGTGGGGAACCCCACCATAACATCTTTAAGGGCTTCAGACAGACCCTTTCTGAAAATCGCCGCCAGGGCGCACTCATTCCATTGAGTGAGCACAGACCACTTCCTAAACTTCTGACAGTAAAGCTCTGCTTCATCTTGACCCTGAGAGAGAGCCAGCAAAACCTTCTCTGCTTGGTCTACCAGATTTGGTTCCTCATAAAGTACTCCAAGCGCTAGAAAAAACGCATCCACATTTAGCAATGCAGGATCTCCTGGCGCCAGAGAGAATGCCCAATCTTGAGGGTCGCCACGTAACAAAGAGATAATAATTTTAACTTGCTGAACAGAATCACCAAAGGAGCGAGGTCTCAGAGAAAGGAATAACTTACAATTATTCTTAAAGTTCAAAAACCTAGATCTGTCTCCGGAGAACAGTTCAGGAATTGGTATTTTAGGCTCTGACATAGGACTGCGGACTACATAATCCTGAATGCCCTGCACCCTTGCAGTGAGATGATCCACACTAGAAGACAGACTCTGAATGTCCATATCTGCAACTAAATTCAGAACCACCCAAAGATTAAGGGGAGGGGAGAGGCTAAACACAGTGCAGAAAAAAAAAAAAAAAATGACTTCAGGATTTCTCTTCTCCCTCTTCTGCTGCTCTAACACTTTGTGGCCTGCTGTACTGTTATGGTCCGGTGGTAGGACCTCAAAACTGACCTGACACATATGACCAGAATATAGGACAAGTTCTGGGGATGTGGCAGCTATACTGACCGCAATCCTGATCCTATCCACACACACTAAAGGCAGCCGTGGAGCGTTCCTAAAATCCTAGACGCCACGTTCACAGCCTGAGAAACTGACTACCCCTAGAGAGAAAGCAAAGACCTCACTTGCCTCAGAGAAATAACCCCAAAGTTATAGATAGCCCTCACAAATAATAACGGTTAGTTAAGGGGAAAAGACAAACGTAGAAATGAAACAGGTTAAGCAAATGAGGCCCGCTAATACTAGATAGACAGAAAATAGATAGGAGTCTGTGCGGTCAGTACAAAAACTATCAAAAATAAACCACGCAGAGAATGCAAGAACTCACGATGTGAGGGGCGCACTCTGCACCCCGGAACTAACCAGCCAGCAAAAAATCACATAAAAGCAAGCTGGACTGAACTCATTATATACTGAGAAACGTTTTCAAGGAAATAATGAGCAAACAAACTTAGCTTCTCCAGCAGGAGACTGGTCACAAGGAATATTCAGGAGAACTCAGAAACAGGACTGAATACACCGACAGCAGGCAACAAATGAAGGGCCAGGTGAATTAAATAGGCCCAGCATAGCAGGAAATGAATCAGCAGAGCCCAGCCAAGACCAGCCATATCACTAAAGGCCACCAGAGGGAGCCCTAGAACAAACTCACACAGTACCGCTCATGACCACAGGAGGGAGCCCGAGAACGGAATTCACAACAATATAGAAACCCTGCTAATCTTATTAACATTCAGTGCTTCTCCTATCGCTTTCCACTGTGCTCTCTGGAATGCACGGTCTGTGTGTAACAAACTAACTTACATTCACGATCTTTTCCTCTCTAATTCCCTTAACCTTCTGGCTATTACAGAAACCTGGATCCAGCACTCAGACACCACCGCCGCTGCTGCTCTCTCGTTTGGTGGGCTGAAATTTTCACATACCAACAGACCTGAGAACAGACAGGGTGGAGGTGTTGGTTTGCTCCTTTTATCACAATGTGCTTTCCAGGTCGTCCCCCCGCCCTCACTTACATTTCCTTTCTTTGAAATCCACGCCGTCAGACTCTTTAAGCCCTTCTCCTTGTGGGTGGCGGTTGTTTATCTCCCTCCAGGCTCCTCCCGCCTGTTTCTAGACCACTTTGCCACCTGGCTTACTCACTTTCTATCCTGTGACATCCCCACCCTCATCATGGGAGACTTTAACATCCCCATCAATGATCCCCTCTCCCAATCTGCCTCTCATCTTCTCTCTCTAACTTTTTCATTCGGCCTCTCACAGTTTACTAATTCTCCTATGCATGAGGACGGGAATACTCTGGACCTGGTTTTCTCCCGTCCCGGATCGCTGCACGACTTTACTAACTCCCCTCTCCCGCTCTCGGACCAAAACCTTTTTTCCTTCTCTGTCAAGAATTGTCTCCTCACCCACGACACCTCCACTTTCCACACTTATCGGAATACACGTACCATTAATACCCAGCAACTTATGGACAACCTCCACGCATCTTTAGCCCCCATCTCCTCCCTCTCCTGTCCAGACTTAGCATTGTCACACTTCAATATTACACTGAAGAATGCCCTAGATGAAGCAGCACCTTCTACATGCAGAAAGACCCAACACAGACAACTGCAACCCTGGTACACTATGCAAACACGCTTTCTTCAGCGTTGCTCAAGGTGTGCAGAGCGGCAGTGGAGAAAATCTCTTAGCAGAAGACTTCATTCACTATAAGTTCATGCTCAAAACCTATAACTCTGCCCTTTCTCTGGCCAAACAATCCTACTTCACCACCCTCATCACCTCACTATCCAACAACCCAAAACGACTTTTTGAAACCTTAAACTCCCTCCTGAAACATAAAGTACAGGCCCCATCACCAATCTCAGTGGTGAGGATCAGGCCCCTTATTTCCTAGAAAAAAATCAACCACATCCATCAGGATATCTCAGCCCAATCTCCTCAGTACCTGGATCCCCTTCCCTGCTGCACCTCAAGCTCAGTAGACATCTTTGAGCCTGTTTCAGAAGAAGTTTCCAAGCTCCTCACTTCTGCTCGGCCTACAACCTGCAACAGTGACCCCATTCCTTTACCTCTCCTGCAGTCTCTCTCACCAGTGGTCACCACTCACCTGACTAAAATATTTAACCTCTCTCTTTCTTCAGGTATCTTTCCCTCCTCATTTAAACATGCCATCATTACCCCTTTACTTAAAAAGCCATCCCTGGACCAGAACTGCACTGCTAACTACAGACCTGTCTCTAACCTTTCCTTCATCTCTAAACTCCTGGAACGCTTGGTCCACTCCCGTCTAATCCGCTATCTCTCGGATCACTCTCTTCTCGACCCCTTACAATCTGGTTTCCACTCTTTTTTAAGGGTACTGTCACACAGTGGCACTTTGGTCGCTACAACGGCACGATCCGTGACGTTCCAGCGATATAGTTACGATATCGCTGTGTCTGACACGCTACTGTGATTAGGGACCCCGCTCAGAATCGTACGTCGTAGCAGATCGTTTGAAACTTTATTTCGTTGTCAAGTGTCCCACTGTGGCGGCATAATCGCAGCGTGTAACAAAGGTGTGCACGATATTCCCAATGTCCCGTATGACTTCTACATCGCAACTACGTCATGAAATTATTGCTCCAGCGCCGTGCATTGCAAAGTGTGACCGCAGTCTACGACGCTGGAGCGATAATCAAGCGACGCTGCAACGTCACGGATCGTGCCGTCGGAGCGATCAAAGTGCCACTGTGTGACAGTACCTTAAACTCCACTGAAACTGCCCTCACTAAAGTCTCTTATGATCTAATAACAGCTAAATCCAAAGGTCATTGCTCTCTGCTGATTCTCCTGGATCTATCTGCTGCATTTGACACAGTGGATCACCAGCTCCTTCTCACTATGCTCCGCTCCATAGGCCTCAAGGACACAGCCCTCTCCTGGTTCTCCTCCTACCTCTCTGACCGCTCTTTCACTGTATCTTTTGCCGGCTCCTCTTCCTCTCCTCGTCCCCTTACTATCGGGGTTCCGCAGGGCTCAGTCCGAGGCCCCCTCCTTTTCTCTCTATACACTGGCCCTATTGGACAAACAATCAGATTTGGGTTCCAGTACCATCTCTATGCTGATGACACCCAATTATACACTTCTTCCCCTGACATCACACCTACCCTAATTCAAAATACCAAGGATTGTCTGTCTGCTCTCTGTAACATCATGTCCTCCCTCTATCTGAAGCTAAATCTCTCCAAAACTGAACTACTTGTGTTTCTCCCTTCTACTAACCTCACTCTACCCAACATCGAAATTACCTTGGAGGGTTCAACCATAACTCCCAAGCAGCATGCCCGCTGTCTTGGGGTCATATTCAACACCAAACTTTCCTTTACTCCCTATATCCGATCACTCACTCGCTCCTGTCACCTGCATCTTAAAAACATCTCCAGAATCCAACCTTTTCTCACCTTTGAAACTGCTAAGACTCTTACTGTCGCTCTTATTCATTCTTGTCTGGACTACTGCAACTCTCTTCTGATCGGTCTCCCTCTTACCAAACTTTCTCCTCTCTAATCCATCTTGAATGCAGCAGCCAGGGTCATATTTCTGTCCAGCCGCTTCACCGATGTCTCCATCTTGTGCCAGTCATTACACTGGCTACCCATTCGCTACAGGGTCCAGTATAAACTCATCTCTCTCCACAGTTCTGCACCGCCTTATATCTCCTCTCTCATCTGTCTATCGCCCTACACATGCCCTCCGTTCTACAAATGATCTAAGACTAACATCCCCCGTAATCCGAACCTCGCACCTCCGTCTCCAAGACTTCTCTCGTGCTGTGCCAGCTCTCTAGAATGCACTTCCCCAGACGATTAGATGGATACCTAGCCCCAACCTATTCAAGTGCGCTTTAAAAACCCATCTCTTCAAACAAGCCTACCACATCAACTACTCAGTAAACTAACTTTGTCCTGTTCCCTCCTTCCAAATATTATCTGCATCTGAATCTGCACCCTACTATTCATCTATCTCCACACCCTCCATGCACATGATAACTGCACTTGATACTTGACTATTGCACTTAAACACATGGGCTGATGACCGGATCATGCAGCTTTATATGAAAATCCCTATTTATTATAATTGCCAGACCTGAAATAACAATCACTTTTCACCTATTGTGTCCCCCCCATTTCCTTGTAGATTGTAAGCTTGCGAGCAGGGACCTCACCCCTAATGTCACTGTTTAAATTGTCTTTACTTGTACTGAATTTATTGTCTGTACATGTCCCCGCTTAATTGAAAGTGCTGCGGAATATGTTGGCGCTATATGAATAAAAATTATTATTATTATTATTATTATTGAAGGAGAACTCACCACCTCTCATGGCAGCCTGTTCCATTCATTGATCACCGTAACTGTCAAAATATTTTTTTTCTAATATTTAATTTGTCTCTTCCCATTCAGTTTCATCCCATTGCTTCCAGTCTTTCCTTGTGCAAATGAGAATAAAGATGATCCTTCTACAATGTGACAGCCCTTGAGATATTTGTAGACAGCTATTAAGTCTCCTCTCAGTCTTCTTTTTTGCAAGCTAAACATTCCCAGATCCTGTAACCGTTCCTCATAGGACATAGTTTGCAGATGGGTCACCATTCTGGTCGCTCTTCTCTGAACTTGCTCTAGTTTGTTGATGTCTTTTTTAAAATGTGGTGCCCAAAACTGGACACAGTATTCCAGATGAGGTCTGACCAAAGAGGAGTAGAGGGCAATAATGACTTCACGTGATCTAGACTATATGCTTCTGTTAATACGTCCCAGAATAGTATTTGCCTTTTTTGCTGCTGCATCACACTGTTGACTCATGTTCAGTCTGTGATCTATTAGTATACCCAAGTCTTTTTCATATGTGCTGTTGCTTACCCCTATTCCTCCCATTCTGTATATGCTTATAGGGAGGCTGTGTGGGCCTCATGACGCATATGGGGGAGGCTGTATTGGGGCTCATGCCGCATATAAGGGGCTGTTGGGGGGCTCATACGATATACAGAAGGGGCTGTGCTCAGGTTCAAATGATATATAGGGGGATGTCAGCATTCTTAATTCTGCTCAATATTAAGTGATACAATTAATATTAATACAATTATCAATAATATAATAATTATAATATATCGATATTAATATTGAGCCGAATTAATTTCAGCCTATTGGTTCGGCCCACCACAACAGTCAGGGTCTCTCATGTGGCCCATTGGGAAAATTAATTGCCCACCCCTGCTCTACACTATTCAATAAGTATGCTCTCATCAGGGCAAAGATGGTTATGGAGGGGAGAGAGGAGGCAGTTTGTCATCATCGCTTTTTTTGAACGGTGGACCCTGTGTTATTTTCTGTATATAGAGGTGTTACCTTACATTCTAATCCCCACTATGATAATATTGAGGATGCTCAAAAGTCATCTGTACGAAACAGAAAGTGTGTGTCTAGTATGAGACCTAGGGGTCAATATTTTCTCTTTTTATTTTTCATTTTTAATATAGACACAAAAATTAAAAATATTACATTTAACATGTTCTACCATTGAATAAAAATTGTTGTGACTGAAGAAGATGCACATTAGAATATTGGCCAGTCCTGCCAAAAATGGTGCCTTTGTGTGTCAGTAGTGTGGATGGGGTTTTTGGAGAGATATTCCAGCCATATTCCAATCTACAAAAATCCCTGTTCCAGTGCGTAGACTAGTCTGACATCATCTAAGAGTGTTCATCGGAGGACTCAAAGGCCTCGATTCATCAAGACCAGCATTCTTGCTGGTCTTAATGAGTGGATGTGCTGGAGTCAGAGGCACCTGGTTCGTTAAGTAGCGTAAGAAAAGTGGCGTGGGCTTGTATGTACCTCACCACAAATTTTACCTCAAGTTTGGACTGGACTAAGATTTCTGGTGTAAGTTACCCCATAGATTGTCATAAATTAGATGAGTTATGGTACTATGCACCCATTCCGTGTCTGTACCAACCCATCCTATTTTGGCAGAGCTGAAAGAAACTGGAGTGTAGACGCCAAAAGCCACTAAAGTTTTGTGCTAACTAAAGTTGCTCAAAAAAATCACAACTTATCAAAGTGCTTTATGCCAGATTTCTGATTAAAACTCTAATGAATCTACGCCTGAATTTTTTTTTTAGATTACCATAGTCACTCCCATAGATAATGAAAAATGAAATAGAATGCAGAGTACAGGGTATATGTATGGCTAATGGCTTCATTCAACAACAGCACGGCATGGGGAATATTATGGAAGATTAGGCCACCTAAGTCTTCTTTTTGGTGATTGGTGGAGGCTCTATTGGTGGGATCCACACTGATTTTAGAATGATCGTCTTTCCTGTGGATAAGTGATACATTTCATAAATTTGAATATCTTTGACATTTTTCTAAAGTACTTGATATTATGCAAAAAAATGGTATGATGGTATAGTCAAAAATATAATTTATAAGGATACTTTCAAGAAACAATCTCACTCGTTCTAAAAATGCTGACAATTGTTCTTGTAATAAAATCTGAACTTCATTTTGCAAAACCAGTAGGTGCTGCAATTCTAGAATTGTATTCACCAGCACTTAGATACGGTATATAAGAGACTATACAACTAGAAATGTTTCCCTGTACTAATATGTCACCCCCAAAAATCAGCAAATTGTCCCCTAGTTTATAACAAAATGATGGTTCAAACATGACCTAAAAACGTGGGAACAACATTAGTATGAAGTCTCCACTGCATCAGATCACGAGCAAAAATCATTCCTTCAACCATTAGCTAAAAGGGGCAGCGGAGATGACATCATTGGCGAGACAAAGATGTATTTGTACCAAGAATGTCATGGGTTAAAATGTAGACGGAGAAAAAATCTTACTGAGGGAGGAGATCACTGTATCCCTATTCTGAAGGACTATGTTTCTCAAAATAATGTCCAGCTGTATAATTGTGTCCAAAGCACAGGAAATGCTTCCAGAAATGAATGGAAGTGCAGAACAGCTCACACACATTGCTGTTAACACGTTGGGGCCAGTATAATAATCTTCCTCTGGTAGAATATGGTTCAGATGGAGTAGATGGAGGGCCTGCCAGGGCCATGGGGGATACTCGGTACCTGGCCGGTTCTTAAAGGGATGTGTCATGGCAGCAATGACCCGGTCCGTGGCCCTGGATGTCCAATGAAAATGATGATTAAAGGGAAAATAAGTTTATAAGAGATGATTCGTGACGCCACCTGTGGTACTCGGCTAGGAATGCCCGACGCTGCTTAAAGAGACCACTGGAGCTGATGGTGATGCAGCAGAGTTGATACAGCTCTCCACAGGTAGAGCTTAGTCCCAGGGCATTTATATTGTTCAAGATGGCAATGATGAATGTAGTGCAGGGTGAATGGCACAGTAAATAACTCCGAGGACACAGCAGGGTGCAGTTTCCACACTTTTACTCATGGCTTGAAGTGCAGGCTGGGGCACTAGTTACAGATGACAATGGAGGTCCGGGGAGCCTGCAAGCAACTTAGGATCTACTAAGCCAGATGCGTTTTGAGGCCTCCGTACTGCATTGTCCTCTGAGGTACTTGCTGCCTAAAGCTTTGCTCAGTCATCTGTTCCTTATTGTTCTGAAATACTTGCTTGTATGGCAGGCAGCTTGAGCCTATTGCAGGTGTCGCTCCTTTATGGCGGCTCCGGGCTCTGGTCTGCTGCTGTGCCTTCGGGTGTCTGCTGGGCCATGAGACCTGCAATCTCCTGCCCTCCGGATTTAGCTGCTGGGACTATTGTACCCGTCAGCCACGGACTCCTGCTTCCAGCTTCTAGCGCTGTACTCTGGGGTGAGCTTGGTCACAGCTCCACTCCCCAGGTTCTCTTTTACTTCTCTCTCCTCTCTTCACTCAGACTCTGTCCCTCTCAGTTCCAGACACTGACTCACTGCCCTTCCTCCAGGCCAGAACTCATAGAGAAGCTCCCCTGAAGCCAGGTTTAGAGCTCCCCCTTCTGGTCTGGAGTCAGGAAAAGTGTTGGATGCAGGTATGGACTGAGACTGAAATTCAGCCCTGGCATTTGAAATCAGACAGGCCCATGCTGTCCTCATCCCCAAGCACCAGATGGGATATATTACTAATATTATCCTCCATGGAGGAAAGCAAGATTTACTAAAAGACCGATATTTCTAATGATACCTTCATCACAACTCTTAACAGTATGGCTGTCTTGAGAACATAGATTCTGTTAACAACGAAGCAGACAAGGTGGCCCACAACCAGACAGGCCCTTCTGGCATTTGCCCTAATTGCCAGATGGCCAGTCCGGCCCTGGTTGGATGTAAGTGTTATCTAGTCTGGGAAACCCTCCTTGCTTCCAGGCATGTCATCACCCTCCTTGGGAGAAAGGCAATAACAATGTGGCAACTGGACTCCTGGGGTGCCACATAGACAACATGAGATAAAGAACAGGTACAATATTGATACATTCATTGCTTCTTTTTTCTATCTGATACCACAAAAGAATGACTTTTTCCTTGAATGTGGTAAGGTTGAGCAGTTCCATTGTATTATAACTCTGTTACTTTATTACCCTGGTTATTTGCAGCTGTCATATATCTTCTCAAGGAAGAAGTTCGCACTCCGCCCGTGGTACTGTGTGCTATTAAGATACACTGTGTGCTATTAGCATATACTGTGTGCTATTAGCATATATTTGGCCAGTATATGGAATACAATTTTTAACAGAAATATACACAAGAAACATGTAAATGTGTAATATCTTACAGGGTGTTGTAAGCACATTATTCCACCTAGATTCCGATTATATACCTTACAAGAACATTATAATTATTTTTTATAATAATAAGTCTCCCTAGAGAATTCAACCAAAAAAGGAGAAACTTAAAAAAGTAAAAAATAAAAAAATTAAATAACAGTAACACTCATCATCGTCATCATCCTTAGATACAATAATGGAACAAAGAATCTGCCAAAGGTGATGAAATGACTGCTTCAACAGAAGCATATTGAGGTTGTATTGACAGATGGACATGCCAGAAGGTGGCACACTAAAATATCACCATAAGGCAACTTCAAAGGTCAAGGTAAAGCAAATGAGATAGCTCAGAGGTAAAACAACAAAGGTGACCTGATCTTTGTGTTGTCTAATTAATTAACACATTTTGGATATTAGCTACATTTTCCTTTAGTTATATGATAGATTACAACAATAACAAATAAAAAGCTCTGCAATATCAGATATAACTGGCAGTTTCCAGCCATTGTGTGAACATTCATTTTCTGCGTTTCCTTCTGCAGTTATATCCCGGAGGCTGAATGTTGGCACAGGTTCAGATGTGGCAGCCTCAAAGCAATGGCTGCCACGCTTTGTTAATGGCGTAGTGTGCCTCGATGCTCTGTGCTATTTGTGTAGCCTGATTGGTCTCAGTCAATCACAGGAGAACATCAGAGACATCAAATTTGGCACTGCTACTTGTGAATGAGGACCTCCCCATGTCTTTGTGTGTAGCATGATGCAATGCTATACATCAAAGATACTCTCCTTTATTTATAATTCTAAGCAAGAATAAATCCATGATACACAATGCAATCAGTTACTCAGTACTGTGCAAAAGTTTTAGGCAGTTGTGGAAAAAATGCTGTAAAGTAAGAATGCTTTCAAAAATTAAAGTATTAATAATGTAACTTTTTATCATTTAACAAAATACAAACGGAATGAACAAAAGAAATCTAAAGCAATATTTAGTGTGACCATCCTTGGTCTTCAAAACAGTGTCAAATATTCCAGGTACACGTGCACAAAGTCAGGGATTGTGTAGCAGCCAGCTGTATGAGTAACCAACAATAGTAATTAGGTGAGTACTATCATTTTCAAATGTAGGTTGAAACACAATTATTAACCGAGACAGAAACAGATGTGTGGGAGATTAAAACTTTTTGTGAGGAATAGTGACGATGTACAATAACAAATTGTATTGTTGTACCGTGTTAGCCAGAAAAATCGATGTGAATACTTTTCTGTCCAGTGATGACAAAAGTATTCTAGGAGTGATACCTTTATTGGCTAACCAGAAAATAATATGTTTCCAAGCTTTCAGAGCACAATGGTTCCTTCTTCAGGCAAGATTACAAACTTTTCTACAAAGTGAGGTCCTGAAAGACAGATTGTTGTGGGTGTGAGAGAGGCCTTTCTGGGTCTCTGTCTCACCAGGTTATTACCCCCCCAAGCACCAGTCTCTTTAGCTTTATTGAAAGTTCACTGTCTAATTTCCTTGCCTATTGCCTGATGTCACACAGATAATGAGCTATCAATCAAGTTAAAGAGGTGAAAAAACAACCTGGAGAGATAAAGGCTCAGAAAGTACTCTGTCATGTCCAGAGAACTTAACACCTAATTTGCATAGTAATGAAAATACTAATTACATGGTAATGCACAAACAGATAGAAGTTATAAAGGTGTTGATGGATTTCCATTTCTAAGACCTACATGCCCATATACCAAAAGTTTAGTTTTTTTTTTTGTAAAGTGTGTTTACTCCTTTCTGGTTGATACATAGGTTGAAAAAAGATCTAGGTCCATCAAGTTCAACCTTCCTGCACCATTTGTAAATTTTGTCACTAATTTAACTATGACCTCCAATGTTATGTGTATCAAGGATATCAAGCCCTTTTTTAAAAGCTGTTATAGTGTCTCCCATTACTACCTTTTGTGGTAGGGCATTCCACAGTCTGACTGCTCTAACTGTAAAGAACCCTTTCCTATTTAGCGGATAGAATCGCCTTTCTTCCACCTGTAATGAGTGCCCCCTAGTCCTCAATATGGTCTTTAGAAGGAATAAGTCATGTGCCAGTGTTTTGTACTGACCACACATATACAGGTGCTTCTCACAAAATTAGAATATCATCAAAAAGTTAATTTATTTTAGTTCTTCAATACAAAAAGGGAATCTCATATATTATATAGAGTCATTACAAACAGAGTGATCTATTTCAAGTGTTTATTTCTGTTAATGTTGAAGATTATGACTTACAGCCAATGAAAACCCAAAAGTCATTATCTCAGAAAATTAGAATAATTAACAAAAAACACCTGCAAAGGCTTTCTAACTGTTTAAAAAGGTCCCTTAGTCTGTTTCATAAGGCTCCACAATCATGGGGAAGACTGCTGACTTGACAGATGTTCAGAAAGCAGTCATTGACACCCTCCACAAGGAGGGTAAGCCGCAAAAGGTCATTGCTAAAGAAGCTGGCTGTTCACAGAGTGTTGTATCCAAGAATATTTATGGAAAGTTGAGTGGAAGGAAAAAGTGTGGTAGAAAAAAGTGCACAAGCAACCGGGATAACCGCAGCCTTGAAAGGATTGTTAAGAAAAGGCCACTCAAAAATTTGGCTGAGATCCACAAGGAGTGGCCTGCTGTTGGAGTCATTGTTTCAAGATCCAACACACGCAGACAGTTCCAGGACATGGGGTGCAAGTGTCGCATTCTTTGTGTCAAGCCACTCATGACTAATAGACAACGCCAGAAGCGTCTTGGGCGTGGAAAGGAGTGCATATTCAGTTCTGTTTAATAGCGAGCACAGTGTTATCTGCAGCAGCCGGTTCCTGTCTCCTGTGACCTGCTGCTCCATCGCTGACGCACCTTCACCTCCCCACCACAGCCAGATTAGCCCCTTCAAGACGCGGCCCTTTTTCGTTTTTGCGTTTTCGTTTTTCACTTCCCTCCTTCCCAGAGCCAAAACTTTTTTATTTTTCCGCCAATATGGTCATGTGAGGGCTTATTTTTTGAAGGGCCGAGTTGTACTTTTGAACGACACCATTGGTTTTACCATGTCTTGTACTAGAAAACGGGAAAAAAATTCCAAGTGCGGTGAAATTGCAAAAAAAGTGCAATCCCACGCTTGTTTTTTGTTTGTCTTTTTTGCTAGGTTCACTAAATGCTAAAACTAACCTGTCATTGTGATTCTCTAGGTCATTACAAGTACATAGACACCTTACATGTCTAGGTTATTTTTTATATAAGTGGTGAAAAAAATTCAAAACTTTGCTTAAAAAAAAAAGCGCCATATTCCGATACCCGAAGCGTCTCCATTTTTTGTGATCTGGGGTCGGGTGAGGGCTTATCTTTTGCGCACCGAGCTGACTTTTTAATAATACCAGTTTTGTGCAGATACGTTCTTTTGATCGCCCGTTATTGCATTTTAATGCAATGTCGTGGCGACCCAAAAAACCGTAATTTTGTCGTTTTGAATTTTTTTCTACCTACGCTGTTTGGTGATCAGGTTAATGTTTTTTTTTAATTGATAGGTCCGGTGATTCTGAACGCGGCTATACCAAATACGTGTAGGTTTGATTTTTTTGTTGTTGTTTTATTTAGGATGGGGCGAAAAGGGGGTGTTTTAAACTTTTATATTTTTTATATTTTTTTCATATTTTTAAAAACATTTTTTTTTACTTGTGCCATGCTTCAATAGCCTCCATGGGAGGCTAGAAGCTGGCACAACTCGATCGGCTCAGCTACATAGCAGTGATCATCAGATCGCTGCTATGTAGCTGAAATGTAGGCTTGCTATGAGCGCCGACCACAGGGGGGCGCTCACAGCAGGCCGGCATCAGTAACCATAGAAGTCTCAAGGACCTCTATGGTTACTGTCCTGACACATTGCCGACCCCTGATCATGTGACGGGGGTCGGCGATGCGCTCATTTCCGGCCGGAAGCGGTAGTTAAATGCCGCTGTCAGCATTTGACAGCGGCATTTAACAGGTTAATCGCGATTTCACCCGCTGCTATTGCGAGCACATGTCAGCTGTACAAAACAGCTGACATGTCGCGACTTTGATGCGGGCTCACCGCGGAGCCCACATCAAAGGGGGAGGCACGACATGCGCAGTAATAGTATGGCTCATGTCGTGAAGGGGTTACTGACATCCAGACTATAAGACGCACCACTTCATTTTCCTCCACATTTTTGGAGGAAAAAAGTGCGTCTTATAGTCCGAAAAATATGGTAAATGAAAAGTGAATGAATGAAGAAGCAAAGCAATATTTGTTTGACAACCCTTTGCCTTCAAAAACAGCAATAATTCTTGTAAATATGCTTGCAGTTTTTAAATTTTTTTGACAGAGCAGTCAAAACAGCTACCTTGTGTTCCAGTGTGTTGGCTACTTTAGGCAGGAAATATTCACTGCTTTCCACTCCCATAGGTGTGGAATGCAATGATTATTCCTTCCCTTCCCAATCGCCTCCAAGACTTCTCCCGAATATCACCCATCCTCTGGAATTCAGTGCCCCAACACATCCGGTTATCCACTTCTTTTGGATCCTTTAAAAGAAACCTGAAATCCCACCTCTTCAAAGAAGCTTACAGCCTGTAAAGACCACACGGCCACCTCAACACCATTGGAGCTCCTGCAACCCTCAACCTATTGTCTTCTTCCCCATAATCCTGTAGAATGTAAGCCCGCAAGGGCAGGGTCCTCTTCCCTCTGTACCAGTCTGTCATTGTTAGTTTTGTTTACTGTAAGTGATATTTGTATTTTGATGTAACCCCTTCTCATGTACAGCACCATGTAATTAATGGTGCTATATAAATAAATAATAATAATAGCTGCACACGTGAAAGCCTGGCAGCTGCAGGAACCCAGCATCTGCAGCTGACACTGTGCTCGCTAAAGAGCAATGAATACTCACTGTGCTCCATGCACACAGTCCCAGTGTGGAGAACAGTAAGTATTCTGGCAGCTGTCCTCGGCGGCTTGTAAGCAGCGCATGATGTCACTGCCATGCGCTGCTTATGAGCATAAAGCAGCTGCTGGCACCGGAGAAGGACACTGCAAGGATGTGCAGGGAAGGTAAGAATATTTTTTTTCTTCTGGGGCCATGCATACCAGGATGGGGAAGGTGGCTATTATATCTGGATAAGGATAAGGCCATGCATACCACGATAGGGATTGGGGCCAATCATACCAGGATAAGGATGGGGCCATGCATATCAGGATGGAGATGTGGTTCCTGCATATCAGGATAGGGATTGGGGCCAATGAAACCAGGATAAGGATGGGACCATGCATGGCAGGATAAAGATGGGTCCCTGCATACCAGGATAAGGATGGGGCCATGCATACCAAGATAAGGATGGGGGCCATGCATAGCAGTATAAGGATGGGGTCATGCATAACAGGATAAGGATGGGGCCATGCATACAAGGATGGGGGTGGGGGCCAATCATGCCAGGACAAGGATGGGCCATGTATTCCAGGACACCAGATGTGGTCCCTGCATACTAGGATAGATATTGGGGCCATTTATAACAGAACGGAAATGAAGGCCCTGCATTCCAAGATAAGGATGGGTCCCTGCATACCAGGATGGGGATGGGGGTCAATCCTACCAGGATAAGGAAGGGGCCATGCATACCAGGACAGAGATTTGGGCCCTGCATACCAGGATTGGGATGGGGGCCATGCATACCAGGACAGAGATAGGGGCGTTGCATACCAGGATGATGATGAGGGGGCCATGTATACCAGGATGAGGGCTATTAAGTATAGAATTGACAACATTTTTTGCTTCCATTTTGTTTTTTCAATTTCCTCCTCTAAAGCTTAGGTGTGTCTTATGGTTCGGTGCATCTTATAGTCCGAAAACTACAATAGTTACTAGATAAAATGAAACTATTAACGCTTCTATTGTTCAAAGCATTCTTACCTTACAAAAGTTATGGGCAGGTGTGGTAAAATGTTACAAAGTACTGTAAAAGACGGGTTGTTTCTATTGTCGCAGATGATGCCAAGCTATGTAGTAGCACAGTGCAGTCTACAGAAGATGTAAGTTGCAAGTTGACTTGGACAAACTGAGCATTTTGGGCACCCACTGAGCAGATAAGGTTCAATGTGTCTAAATGTAAAGTTATCCACTGAACACTAATTGTTTATGGAAATCATATATTCTATGGGAACTAAAACTAGGAGAGTCACTTATAGGCCATGTTCACTCATTTAGTATTTGGTCAATACTTCACATCAATATTTGTAAGCCAAAACCAGGAGTAAGGGAAAAATGCCAAAGTGGTGACGTATTTCTATTATACTTTTCCTCTGATTGACGCACTCCTGGCTTTGGCTTACACATACCGAGGTAAAATACTGACCAAATACTGAATGTGTGAACATGTCCATAGAGAAGAATCTGGGTGTACTTGTAGATCTCAAATTACTTAACAGGATGAAATATCAATCAGCTGTTTCTAAGTCTAGCAGTATATTGCCATGTATTAAAAATGGGACAGAGGCATAATGCTACCACTTTAAGAAACATTAGTTCAGTCTCATATAGATGAAATGGTACAGCGAAAAACCACAAATCTGATAAGGGACATGCAAGATCTAAATTATAAAGACAAGTTAAAAGAATTACATTAATTTACTATTGAGAGACATCTAATGGGGATATGATTACTTTGTACAAAAACATAAATGTCCCATAAAAAATTATGGACAAAAACTTTTATTTGAATATGTCTATGCTTTTTTGTAGAATAAAATAATAAATACTTTGTAAAATTCTTGTTCTGAATGTTGACTCATTCAATCGACTCGTGAGAACTGGAGGGAATAATTTGTTCTTTTAGGGTATGTTTCCACGGTCAGTAAACGCTGCTTGTTTGACGCTGCAGCGTCAAACAAACAGCGTCCAGATGTTCCAGCATAGTGGAGGGGATTTTATGAAATCCCGTCTCTACTATGCGTGGAAACCCGCACGCGGCGGCCCTGCGACTACGGACATGCTGCGCGTCTTTTCAGAACGCAGCATGTCCGTACACCTTGCGGGGACGCAGCGTCCCCGCAAGGCATATCACAGGGCCCTATGGCGAGGGGTGCGATGATCCCGGATGTGTACTGTACACATCCGGCACCATCGCGTCCCATTAAGGGGGCGGGGCTTAGCGCCGAGCGGCTTCGCCGCTGCGGCGATCCCGCCAGCGAAACGGACCGTGGAGACGTACCCTCAGGGCAGATTGGTGTATTCATTATGGTTGCACCTACACCCCCTTCCTTTATCATCTACCATCCCTTGGTGAACTTGATTGACATGTGTCCTCTTTCAACCGTACTAAATATGTAACTATAAGTATTCCCTAATTTGTTTTTTGTTTGTGGAATCCAATAGAAACAAACGTTTTGAATGAAATGTGAGGAATTTGGAGATGAAGTAGGAGTAGGGCTACATAGAGGCTGTGATAATTTTAAGTGCTAAAGGTCTACTATAAAAAAAATAATATCATAGTAATAATAACTATGTCCAATTTTATATATAGAATCAACCTATTTTATGATGTTTAAAGTGAACCCCACACATTAAAAATTCAGTCCACTCTCCAGGCAGCAGGCTATAGAGAAGAAGACGTTGAACAGAGTGATATTTTGCTGAAAAATATTCTGTCTAAGCCATGTTTTAGTGTTGTTCTAACATAGCCATATTTTGTCACAATTTGGGTATGTTCACACAAATGTATTTTTGGGCCTCATAAAAAAAGGACCTCACATACGCTACACATATGCCAATGGTAATGAATGGGCACATACACATTGGACTAACAGTCTGTTTGAAAAAAAGTAGCATGTTCTAGTTTGATGTAGTTTTTGGATGAGACTTGCCTATATATTTTATTGGGTGGGTAAAAAAAAAACAGATGCCACACTTACGCCTTCTCGATTTAATGCAATTATTAACATAAGAAACTGTATTTGTCCTTGCATTATTTTTTAATTATTGATGTATAAAAATAGATATCACAATGCTACCATATGCATGTAAAATAAATTACATACAGACAGCATAAGCATTACATATGTATAACAATGTGGATGAAAAATGGTTTGATTTTTTCTCAGTGAAAATCAGATATTTTTTCAAACTCAAATATAAACTTAGCATTTCAGATATATTTTGTTAAAGGAGTTGCTTCGACAAAATAAAAATGTGTCCAGGGCAGTGGATATGGAAAAAAACAAACTCAGTCATAACAACCAACCGTCTCCCACCTGAACCCACCAAGACTACTCTGTGATCTGTGCACAAAAAGGAAGCCGTAATGTCGCCATTCCACCAGCAGCTGAACTGATGCTGCCTGTGATTGGCTGCAGTGGTCAAATCACTTGATCAGCGCCTCATCGGATGTTTGTTATTTTTTACATATTCAGTCCATTGAGCAAAGTCTTATTTTGCCCGGACAATACCATTCAGAAAGTATATCTGAAAGTGTGATAAATACTGCCATGGTAAAGAATCACCTAGAGACTCATCAATATTGCCATGTATGAATCTACTCTATGATTATGGGCACAATCAGATGTTGTAGTAACGCATCCTTGGATGATGGTGCCAATATGGAAAGGGGAACATTTCTCTCTAATGGAATGGCTGTTTACATAGCTGTAATATGAACGAATGTTCATTGAAGATAAGATGAGGAGCATTTTTTTTTCTTTTTACCAGACTTGGTATTGGATGTGTGCGCTCTAACATTCCTAATCTGTGCAGTAAACTGTCACATAGCGAGGTTCTGAAGATTTCATTAACATACTTTCACATACTGTATTGTTTTGAGAATGGAACATTTCTTCTTGATAAATGCACCAATGTCCTATGTAGGTGACCCCTACATAGCAGCAACTCTGCCCTTTTTAATACATTACCAGGATATGCATTTTTTTTAGTACTGACATAAACATGAGGTTGTGATCGCCTGAACCCTTCTCTTTCATTAACTCAGCTGTTCACACTCATTTTTACTAATGGTGTGTTTTCTATGGCAAGATTTAATTACACGCAGTGATTTGAAAGTCAAAGAATGCAGCCAAAATAAGTTGATGTATAATTTATGCTCTCCAATTTCCTAACAAAAACTCCCATTTTAAAAAGAATCTAATAACGTTCTCATGCTTAATTAATCCACAACATTTATTATTCTTAAGACATAATACTCATTTCTTTATAAGACCTTCTCGAAGATAATTTACTCTGGTGGATGTCCTTATTAAGAGAATCATCAGGGGAATTAACACAGCATCTTCATGTGTGAAGCTTCATTGGTTTATTGTGTATAGTCTAGTTCATGTTTTATTCACTACATCATCTATTTTCCCATATTGCTAATAATGATGGAAAAGCTGCTTACAGAGTGTGCATGTTGCCTTAAATTGGTAGTGGCACGATCATTGCTCAAGCTACCTCCAAGAAATCAACAGAACATCGTCTTCTGACTTACAAGACGCTATGGCTTTACATAGGTCTACTCCTTGATATATAAATGACATTTTCAGAAATGTAAACACCTGAGTCTTTCATCTTCAATATGATGAGACGTGTTTTTTCCCCTTCATCTTTTCTTTCTAATTTTTATTACTTCATTTTTCCTTTACTTTGACAGTGCAGTAGAATTGTTATATTCCATATTAGTGTTGAGCATTCCGATACTGCAAATATCGGGTATCGGCCGATATTTGCTGTATCAGAATTCCGATACCGAGTTCCGATATTTTTGCGATATCGGAAATCGGAATCGGAAGTGTGCGGTGCGTATGGTTCCCAGGGTCTGGAGGAGTGGAGACTCTCCTTCAGGCCCTGGGATCCATATTCATGTAAAAAATAAATAATAAAAAATATTGATATACTCACCCCTCCGGCGGACCCTGGCTCTTAGCGGTGCCTCCGTTCCTAAGAATGCAGGGAGTGAAGGACCTTCGATGACGTCGCGGCTTGTGATTGGTCGCGTGAGCGGTCACATGAGCGGTCACGCGACCAATCACAAGCCGCGACGTCATCGAAGTTCCTTCACTCTGCATTCTTAGGAACGGAGGCAGACGCTTGGACCGGTGAGAGCCAGGGGCCGTCCGAGGGGTGAGTATATCCATATTTTTTATTTTTATTCTTTATTTTTTACATGAATATGGATCCCAGGGCCTGAAGGAGAGTTTCTTCTCCTTCAGACCCTGGGGACCATTCCGATATTTTGTGTCCCATTGATATGCATGGGTATCGGGTATCGGTATCGGCGATATCCGATATTTTTTGGATATCGGCCGATCCAATCCGATACCGATACCTTTGCATATCGGAAGGTATCGCTCAACACTATTCCATATACCAAATCCAGTTTCTCCTGTACAAGCTATGCACAATATGATGTAGTACCTTTCCAAAATCAATTAAATGCATCACTAAGTAATAACTATAGGACCTCGGTTCATCAAAGAGTTAACATCAGAAAACTGGAGTATAACACATTGAAAAGTCACAAAATTTTAGTGCACCGCAAACTTGCCAAAAATGTTGTGACTTTTGCCTATTTCAAGCAGCTTAGCCAAAATGGATGAGGCTGCGGATAAGTTGTGGCGGGACAGGACAAAGGCCATCAATTTCTTTAAAAGTTGTGGAATTTCTTATGCCAGAAATATTATTCCACTTATTGAATGGACTAACATTTCTGGTGACATGCATGCTACTGAGATGTGTTGAAATCAGTAAGTGGCAAGTGTCTCTTAATGAAATTGGCGCCTCTTATTGCTGCACCCCACCCATTGAGGCTGGCAGACAAGATGCCAGTGTTAATGAATCGGGTTCATAGTTTTTCAAACTTGCTAACATGACTGTTGGTAAAAAAAAAAAGAGTTTAAGCACCTCTCTGACGTCACTGCGGGACCATATTTTACAACAGTCTGTTGAAAACCCCCACATCAGTCAGTATACCCCAAAGTTCAGGGGGTATACTGACTGATGTGGGGGTTTTCAACAAACTGTTGTAAAATATGGTCTTTTTTTCTGAAGGCTAAGGCTAGACCCTTATTTCCTATAGCTATAATTTTTTTTAGCTTGAAAGGTTGCACAAGATATGGCAACCTTACCCTAGATTCTGATGGCCATTACATTTTATCAAACAAAAAGTTCATGTTCACAGCTTCTTTCCATCTGTCATCATGTAGAAGCTACACTAACCTTTCCATGCTAGCCCTCCTATTACGGATGCATTATTAATTTACGGACACTTGAGATAGCAACTGATAACTGTACTCTCTTAACCCCTTCACCAGTATACCTCACCCACTACTCAATTCAATTTTCAACTCTCTTTATTCGTTTTCTATTTTCATCCTAAAAGGAAACTCTCACTGTTGTATGTCTGTTTCATATACTGTATGTTATCTTGTTATGGGGCAGATGAAGGCACACTAAAAAAATAAAAATTGGTTCCTGCTCTCACACTGTCTTATGAAATGATGACCTTGAACTAGAGATGATCAAATCTGCCAAAATTCAAATTAGTTAAGTCATGTGGATTTTATAAGGGAAATTCAATTTACAGTGAAGTTATGTGATGAGGATTTTCCTTATTATACCTTGATGTCTCCCCAGACCCCAGAGCATAATAAACATATGTTGTAAAAAAATTCCCCTAGCCTGTCATCTAGTCCTCCTTATCTCTTTTTTTCACCTCCCCCTTTTTCCCCCACTATCCTTTTTGGCTTCTTCCATGCAGATTGTGGTTTCTGGCTTAACAAGGCCTTTAAAGTCACTTTGCGCCATGCCGTCACTCGGTTGACATGAATCCTAATGCACAGTGAAGTCAGAAGTTTTTTCAAGCAAGAAGCCATGGTCTGAAGTGAAGAAGATAAAGAGGATGCCCGCAATGGTGGAAGGGAAAAGGAAGAGGTGGGAAGAAGCGGACAGAGGGCTGTGGGAAAGGTGCTATGGGTAAGTAGTGAAGTGGGTATTATTATGCTTTTAAACTATTGGCCTGGCCTTCTAACGTTCAGCAAAATGGCAGCTGCAGCTGTATGGTAATTTCCTAAATTTGAGTAGAGTGAATTGCAAAAAATCCATTTTTTTTTTTTTAATTTGAGGATAAGTCAATGCCACTCGAAGAAATTAGCCCACCTCTATTCAGAACTTGCTGTCCATCTCCAACCTGTTCCTTTCCCCAGAGAGGGAAGGGCATCATAAACCTTTGGTCATGTTCTCCTGACTTTACTAATTGTGCTGTGAATGTGGAAGAAGCAGAACAAAGGGCAAAGTAGAGTTTATGTTCTTATACCACAACTATCTAAATAATATCTCATGCACCTTATCACTCAATTTATAACCAATTTAATAGGGAGGGCTATTATTTTTTATTAATGATTTACTATTTACTTTTGATTAACTTATTCAGTTTAGAACTGCAAATTTTCCTTTCTAGTTAAATGCCCACAGCTCATCTTCCATTACTTGTCTGTTAATGTTGCTTAAAGTTGGTTTCTGACCATTTTCACTTTTCAGTCTGGACTTTGTCATTCATGGACTGGATCTTAAACCTCTGAGACTGAAAAGATCTATGTTCATAAGTGTATATATAGCGCTTCCAACATACATTATATTGATTAGTCTCAATGTACTAGGCCACGAGGATATTTATGCAGGCAAATACATTGTTTACATTGTGATAACTTGCAGGCAAATTAGCTCATAGAATTGCCATTTTCTCAGTAATGTAAGGGTGAGATGGGTTTCTCTGCATATATGTGTGAGATACTGAAGTGGCCTACAGAGGAGCAACAGTCTGCAGAGGAGAGATTGACTGAAACTATAAGAACTTATAAATAAGTTGTTTATGGATCCGCCATGCTTGTCCATGCTTGAAACCTTGAGTACTTTAAAAGTCTGTTTTGCTGGAGCCTTAACGTCAAATTTTCCTACCAATATTTCTGTGCCATTATGTTCCTACAGTTCCTTCCACACCTACAAGTCTTATAATAACTAGGCCCTATTTTGAATATTGTACTAATGGTGAAAGCAGAAAAATGCCTCTTTTCTCTGATGCAAACATTTCTGGTTGCCTGAAATATCACTTTAGTGACAAATATCAGGATAGGTCATCAATATGAAATCGTGGGGTCTAACACTGGTGCACTGGTGGCCGAATGTAGCTAGTGTACAGAGCGGAACAATGCAGCTCCGTAAATGGTTTAGAGGCTGCTATTCTTTTTAATAGAAGATAATCTGAAGGAACCTGCATGGGCCACCAACCAGTGTATGGAGCTGTAGTTTTCCGCTTCATAAACTGTTACATCCGGCTGTAACTGAAGGTGATAGGGATGCCGGGTGTCAGACCTGCCCCAACGATTTTAAATGAATGATGTATACTTAGCACTGGAAAACCCATTAATGTTCACAAGAACATAACATCCTCATTACCTTTATTAATAGTGTCTCTCTTTACTAAGGGAAAACTGCAAACATTACATAACATTCATAAATGGAAAATCCTAGCTTAATAAAGAATATTACCGTACTGTATGTCCATCCAGCAACGCTACTTGAACTCAGTTCTTGGCTGACACTTTAGAATAAGAGGAGTTAAAAACTAGTTTTTGTACGGATGTGTCACTTCACTATCTAATATATAATTGCCTAGAATACTACTTCCTGCAATTTGTGCCAACTTCCGTGGCTTTGTCCGGAGCTAATGTCCGGAGCTAATGTCCGGAGCTAATGTCCGGAGATAATGTCCGGAGCTAATGTCCGGAGCTAATGTCCGGAGCTAATGTCCGGAGATTAGTGACGTCACCAGTGTCCTACACCCAGGCAGAGCACAGGGGCCCCAGGCAGCATATGGGGCCCCAGGCAGAGAACAGTGGCCCCAGGCAGAGCACAGGGGCCCCAGGCAGCATATGGGGCCCCAGGCAGAGCACAGTGGTCCCAGGCAGAGCACAGGGGCCCCAGGCATCCTATGGGGCCCCAGGCAGAGCACAGTGGCCCCAGGCAGAGCACAGGGGCTCCAGGCAGCATATGGGGCCCCAGGCAGAGCACAGGGGCTCCAGGCAGCATATGGGGCCCCAGGCAGAGCACAGGAGCCCCAGGCAGCATATGGGTCCCCAGGCAGAGCACAGTGGCCCCAGGCAGAGCATAGGGGCCCCAGGCAGAACATGGGGCCCCAGGCAGAGCACAGGGGCCCCAGGCAGAGCACAGGGGCCCCAGGCAGCATATGGGGCCCCAGGCAGAGCACAGGGGCCCCAGGCAGAGCACAGGGGCCCCAGGCAGAGCACAGGGGCCCCAGGCAGCATATGGGGCCCCTGGCAGAGCACAGGGGCCCCAGGCAGCATATGGGGCCCCAGGCAGAGCACAGGGGCCCCAGGCAGCATATGGGGCCCCAGGCAGAGCACAGTGGCCCCAGGCAGAGCACAGGGGCCCCAGGCAGAGCACAGTGGTCCCAGGCAGAGCACAGGGGCCCCAGGCAGCCTATGGGGCCCCAGGCAGAGCACAGTGGCCCCAGGCAGAACATGGGGCCCCAGGCAGAGCACAGGGGCCCCAGGCAGCATATGGGGCCCCAGGCAGAGCACAGGGGCCCCAGGCAGCATATGGGGCCCCAGGCAGAGCACAGTGGCCCCAGGCAGAGCACAGGGGCCCCAGGCAGAGCACAGTGGTCCCAGGCAGAGCACAGGGGCCCCAGGCAGCCTATGGGGCCCCAGGCAGAGCACAGTGGCCCCAGGCAGAACATGGGGCCCCAGGCAGAGCACAGGGGCCCCAGGCAGCATATGGGGCCCCAGGCAGAGCACAGGGGCCCCAGGCAGCATATGGGGCCCCAGGCAGAGCACAGCGATATTTTGGACCACTGTGCGGTGTTTCAGACCCCCTGTGTGATGTCTGGGGCCCTGTTCTTAAGTATATTAAAGATTAAAGTAACGTATATTAAAGTATATTATAGATCAAATTTGACACGTTTATGAGCACCATTGAGTGATATACTCAAGAATGACATAATTTTTCAACATTTTATGGTTTCAAACTGTAAACACTCAGAGTTTTTTTTACTTCAACCAGAAAACCTTAACGGTTCATAAAAAACTTGACTGTTCAGGATATGATAAAAGTCATAGTATTCTGAATCTTTAACTTATAAAGATACCTTTACATGGGGTGATTATTGGTTCCAGAGAGGCTTTCGGCCGATAATCGTACACATGGCTGGTGACAGGACAATACAATATAAACGTTCAAAGGTAAACACTGATAACATTAAAATCTAATATATAATTGCCTAGAATACTACTTCCGGCAATTTGTGCCAACTTCCGTGGCTTTGTCCGGAGATAATGTCCGGAGATAAGTGACGTCACCAGCGTCCTACACCCGCTCAGGGTGGACAAAGATATATGCCTTCGTGGTGCGCGGCACTTTTCTGATTGGTTGCCGCCTGCCGCGAGCGACCAATCAGAAATGTGCCGTACTGTCAAGAATTGTCAAGAGCTGGTGAGTGCAGCCATTTTTTGTTCTTTCTTACTATTATTTATTAATTGTATTATTCTTACATTTGAATAAATGAAGTATATATGGATTCTAGACTCCCGATTCTTTAGAATCGGGCTGCCATCTAGTGCATAATAATAGTATAACATCTGATAAGTAAAAAAGCTTAATATTTACACATATACTTTGTCACTTGGTTTTACTTTGCTTGTTTTCTTTATAGTAGGCTTTGGAATAGCTATATGTTTCACATACAGCATTCTTTGACCATTTAAATCACCTCTCCAGCGTTTTTTTTAAATTTCAGTGGTGGAGTGGTGCCACTAATCTAAGTTCCATGCTCTTAGTGTTCTACTGACTAGCCGCCATCTTCATCCATTCTTGGAGCTGCTCTGGGTAGTCTTCTGCAGGTTGTGACCTGCTGGATTGCACCAGTGTTTTCTGGGTGAGCCAGAGGTCACTTCGTAATATAAGTCTATGAGAGCCAGAACAAGCCTCTCATATAGTTACATTTAGAGCTTACAACCATTACCTCTATGACTGTTACTTCTGACTTCCAGTCAGAAGTTGTGGTCACAAGATGGTGGTGCAGGACCGGTGCAGTGCTGGGAATAGCTGAAGACAGCAGCTTGTAATTATAATACTAGGGTCAGGGAACTTAGATTATTTTTACTGCTCCAGTGCTGAAATAAAAGACAAAATGCTGGAATTGTGCTTAAAGCTCCAGCTGGCCACATGTGTAACAGTTTTCATTAGACTCCTCTTAACTTTCATGATAAAAAATATTATGTTCATGGTTTTACCATGATGTAATAATATTATAATATTTTCATAAATTAATATTATTAAAATATTATGATTGACTAAATGGAAACCTTAAAAGAGTTGCCCTAAAAATGAGGGCCCCACTTCTATGAACCCCCTCAAAATCAGCCAAGGGTATGAGAAGCTGTACTTGCGACTATCAGCTGATCACTGCGGGGGCTTCCATGCTTCTTTTTCAGACAACCACTTGAAGGCTAGCTCTAAGTGACAGTGTTATGAAGAATTAAATTCTGCTCATAAAATGCCTTTATCGTACACTGATAAAATCATAACATGCGAGCAACTAAATGAAACATTTGCAGACATTACAGATTCACACGCCACATCATTTATCATTTTACCATAAGTTATTATTGCTACACCGTGTGAAGCTGTTTTATTTTTCTAATATCTTTGTGGAAGTGATAACTTAAAAGACAGAAAGGAGAACTATTTATTCAAGTGCCATAAAACCAAAATGACAAGATCCTTCTCAGTAAAATATTTAGGGGCAGAGCTTCCCTTCCCAAATTTCCCAAATAGCAATGACCCGCTGGGGTGATGTCACATCCGGCCCCATGGAATGCACTCTGCATGATCCTATTTTGAGACGCCAAGACCATTTCTTTGGGACAAATATTGGAGCACCATAGTTTCAGCGACTCCTAATTATTTCCAAAGGTGTTGGCAAACAGCAATGTATTCTTTCTCAATCTGGCTATTGGATCAAATATTGGCAGCAATAACGTCAGACATAAGTATTAAATATTGGAGATGTTAATATATCAAATCAATGTGTGTCAAATAAATCTGGAAATCCTGCCATTTTTCCCTAAAGGAAGCAAGTAATTGCATATTGTCTGCATGTGTTCCCTAGCACGAGCAATAGACATTCACAAATGTAGACATTGAAAAATGTAAAGGCAGGATTCCCACAAAAGGATCATGAAATGACAGAACTAGATGCTCTTCTCTGGGTATGGCTTTAGAAGGACACAGTACATTGAGATTGAGGAGTAATGTTTTTTCTCTACTGTGTATGATTGCTGTTTGTGAGTATAAAGTAATATATTCGATAACAACATCATTAAACGAGAATCCCCAATATTTCTCTGTTTCTTTCATTCCAAATGTGTCATTATTTATGCAACGTTTATCACTATTTTAAAAAATATACTCTATGAACTAGGGGTTCAAAACCTTCTCTGATCATATCCAACCACACTAAAGCATGGCTTATTATAAGGGCTCGCTTAAATGAGCACAGAGCGAGCCCTTATAATAATCATAAGACTATATATCCAATGATACTAATAAAAATGGTAGTTGAACAGAATCGCGAAGTATCCTAATGTTATAAACATTAAACAAAGCGATGAATGGCAAATATCTTATAACCAGCATCAATTACTTTAGAAGTGAATTTCCTACCTGGTAAACTGCCCTGGAAATGCACCAAGGTTTCAGCATCATCTGCAGAACCCTAAAGTTTCCATGCCGGCATGATCGCAGGGCTCGTGAAGTGAGGTTCCATACTAAGCTGTCCCAGGTAAACATTAAATCCTCAAAGCTTAAAAGAACAGCAGCCATCTTGATCCCATCAAAAAATAATGGATGAGGTGCAAAGCAGATAACTGATGTAGATCCCTTTGATTCCACCGAGTTCAAAGTGCTGCATGTAATTTTATACACAGGAAAAATCACTTTGGCCAAATTTTGTTCAGTACTGCATCAGCAAATGAGTCCCGAGAGACAGCTTTGTGTCTAAAACAAAAAATAAACTTTTTCATACCCACTGTTCCCAAGACAATGGATAAGACATTCCTCTGTGATCTTTTGAGCTGTTCTCATAGGGAGCTCTGCTCGGATTCTGTGACTTCTCAGCTGTCTGCTGCTATACTAAGAAATATACTTACATCCAAAGTCATCACTTCATACTGCTGGGAGAGAATCCAGGGAAATGAAGTATTGTTCCACTGCCAACATTCCTGGGACGGTCCACATTTCTACTTAACTGTTTCTATCTTAAATATAACATTCCCAACATTCAGTCAAAACAAAAAGTTCCAGCAACTTCAAGCAAGTGTATAAATGAAAGGTTTTTCCATCAGGTGGCAAACTGTATGACTTTTATAAGGCCCCCGGAGTAAAATTAGAAAACGGGAACTTCTGTAGATGCCATGACTGACTGCGGAACAAAAGTAGTTATATTAAGTGAATGTTTGGAAACACAGGGATCCACGATGTACCAATAGCTCTTGTTGTATATTTTCTTAACGGGGTTTGACACTTTTACTAGGAGAACTTGGTGGCAGCATAATAGATTGTCATGGATACATCACGGCTGCTTTTTTTTCTAGACATTAGAGAAACAATTGTTCTTCAGGTCTGCAGAGAGGAATAGAAATGGTCATGACAGACCTATAGCAAGGTAATGTTACCTAGTATTAGAGATCAAGGTGATACAGGAATCTACAAGTGCTTCTCACTAAATTAGAATAACATCAAAAAGTTAATTTGTTTCAAATGTCATTATCTCAGTATATTAGAATAATTTAAAAAAAACACCTGCAAAGGCTTCCTAAGCGTTTAAAAAGGTCCCTGCTGACTTGACAGATGTCTATATGGCAGTCATTGACACACTCCACAGGGAGGGTAAGCCACAGAAGGTCATTGCTAAAGAAGCTGGCTGTTCTCAGAGTGTTGTATCCAAGAATATTAACGAAAAGTTGAGTGGCTGTTCACAGAGTGCTGTATCCAAGCATATTAATGAAAGTTGAGTGGAAGGAAAAAGTGAGGTAGAAAAAGGTGCACAAGCAACCAGGAAAACAGCAGCCATGAAAGGATTGCTAAAAAAGGGCCATTGAAAAATTTGGGAGAGATTCACAAGGAGTGGACTGCTGCTGGAGTCATTACTTCAAGAGCCACCACACATAGACTTATCCAGGACATGAGCTACAGGACAAGCGACTCATGACCAATAGACAATGCCAGAAGCGTCTTACCTGGGCCAAGGAGAAAAAGAACTGGACTGTTGCTCAGTGATCCAAGGTGTTGTTTTCAGATGAAAGTAAATTTTGCATTTCATTTGGAAATCCAGGTCCCAGAGTTTGGAGGAAGAGTGGAGAGGCACAGAATCCAAGCTGCTTGAGGTCTAGTGTGACGTTTCCACAATCAGTGATGGTTTGGAGAGCCATGTCATCTTCTGGTGTAGGTCCACTGTGTTTTATCAAGACCAAAGTCAGTGCAGCTGTCTACCAGGAAATTTTACAGCACTTCATGCTTCCCTCTGCCAACAAGCTTTTTAGGAGATGGAAATTTCATTCTCCAGCAGGACTTGGCACCTGTCCACACTGCCAAAGTACCAATACCTACTTTAAAAACAACAGTATCACTGTGCTTGAATGGCCATCAAACTCGCCTGACCTTAATCCCATAGAGAATCTATGCAGTATTGTCAAGAGGAAGAAGAGAGACACCAGACCCAACAATGCAGATGAGCTGAAGGCTGCTATCAAAGCAACCTTGGCTTTCATAACACCTCAGCAATGCTACAGGCTGATCGCCTCCATGCCATGCCGCATTGATGCAGTAATTGATGCAAAAGAAGCCCCAGCCAAGTATTGAGTGCATTTACTGAACATACATTTCAGCAGGCCAACATTTCAGATTTTAAAATCATTTTTGAAGCTGGTGTTATAAAGCATTCTAATTTACTGAGATAATGACTTTTGGGCTTTCATTGGCTGTAAGCCATAATCATCAACATTAACAGAAATAAACACTTGAAATAGATCTGAAAAATGAGCTTCACTTTTTGTATTGAAGAACTGAAATAAATTAACTTTTTATAATATTCCAATATTGTGAGAAGCACTTGTTTATTAAAGGCATAGACCTATTAACTGAAGTGGCTGTGTTTTCAATGTCGAGGTGGGAGCTGTTCTGCATCTGTTAACTGCTATGTATTGCATTAAGAAATACTTTATCCTTTGTATTATTACTGCTAGAGGTATTGTTACCTTAATATAATTGTTTTATAGCTGTAATGTGCCCATAACTTGTTGAAATTGATTATATTATGTTATACCCAAGAGATGTTTTCAAGTTCATTTCCTTATTACTGACAAACACCAATCCTACTGACCTTCTAATTGTTAGATAATAGTCAAATATAATATTAGTTAATTGTGGAATATGTGGATGCAGAAATTTACAAGCTTCATGCAAGTTTTTATCTTACAGCTGCTGGACAAGTTGGGATGTACAAAGAAATCATGGGGCCCATAGCAGCAGTCTTAACATATGAGTTTTATTAGCATTATTTTTTTTATGTGCTTAAAGGGTTTTTCAGAAAAAAAGTTAACTTGCATTCATTGTGTATGATACAGCCATAAATAGCAAAAAACAGAGCTTTCTGTCACAGTCCCATAGACAATGAATGGAGCAGAGGCCGAGAGAGTGCCCCCTCTGCTCTATTTAAGATGAGGTTGCTGAGCACCAATCTTAGGAACCCTGGGGATTTCAGAAGTTGGACCCTCTATGACGTACAAGTCAAACTCTGGCCCAGGGGCCAAATCTGGCTAGCGGGGCATTTATATTTGGCTCGTCCTTGACACAAGAACCACCACCCCCATGAGGAGCCAATATTCTGTATGGAGGACTTTGTGGGACCCATATTACTATAAGGAGGATGATGTTGGGCCTATTATACTGTATGGAAAGCTATGTGGTGCATTATACTGTTTGGAGGACTATGTGGGGCCCATTGTTCTGGATGGAGGACCGTGTGGGGCTCATTTTACCATATAATTATTGGCCAGCGACATTCTCCAAGTTTTTTATTTTGGCCCTCTGCGTGTTTGTGTTTAACATCCCTGCTCTAAGATCATAAAGTTATCCCGTATCCTGTTTTTTTTGGGGGGAGAGGGAGTATGGGAAGAGGGTGGGGGTAAAGAAGGGGTGGGGGACGGTTAACCCTATAATGCATTTATTGTGTACTTATTGAAAAATTAATCCTGTACAAAAGTAATCTTATGCAGGGAGTGAAGGAAGATCACACATCACAGAGTTTCCTCCTTCCCCTGCAACTTGACAGCTCCCTCACAGCCCCAGGGGGATCCAGAGAACAAGGTCACTCTGGAAAGATTAGTTGTTTCATGTAAACAATAAATATACATGCTTTTATATAATGCATCCAAAATATAATACTACAAACAAGGTAATCATATTGCATCACCTAAACATGTTACTCCCAAAGGACTATTACCACACCAGCCACACACCACTGCTACACTACATGCATGATGCACACATCCATAGCCCCTATTCTTACACTGTCTCTCCCCATAAGTCTGCAGCTACTACTGCTGAATAATTTTTAAACTGCCGCGATCATGGCAAAAGCGGCCCTGCCAGCAGTATGCACCCGTGGCACATGCCCCGCCTCCCCCTAGATACGCCCCTTGCATGATACCTCCACAGTGAATTCCTCAACAGTACCGCCACAGAGAGTTTGATGACCCCACAGTGGCCCTATCAAAATATGATGTCCCAGTGCTCCCAACACAGTATGATGTCCATACAGTCCCTCCCAGAAAGGATGATTACTTCACAATTACCCCTCACACATTATGAAGCCCCTAATGACACCCAGCATAACATGATGCCCCCACAAAGGCCCCCCATAGAATCATGGTCTCCTCAGCACCTCATATATTATGATGGCCCCCCACAGCACTCACACACACTATGATTGCTCCCACAGCACCACCATACAGTATAATGGCCTCCACGGCTCACTAAAGGTACCGTCACACTAAACGATATCGCTAGCGATCCGTGACGTTGCAGCGTCCTCGCTAGCGATATCGTTTAGTTTGACACGCAGCAGCGATCAGGATCCTGCTGTGATGTCGCTGGTCGCTGAATAAAGTCCAGAACTTTATTTGGTCGTCCGATCGCCGTGTATCGTTGTGTTTGACACCAAAAGCAACGATACCAGCGATGTTTTACACTGGTAACCAGGGTAAACATCGGGTTACTAAGCGCATTGCCGCGCTTAGTAACCCGATGTTTACCCTGGTTACCAGCGTAAAAGTAAAAAAAACAAACAGTACATGCTCACCTGCGCGCCCCCAGCGTCTGCTTCCTGCTCTGACTGAGATCCGGCCCTAAAGTGAAAGTGAAAGCACAGCGGTGACGTCACCGCTGTGCTGTTAGGGCCGGAGCTCAGTCAGTGTCAGGAAGCAGACGCTGGGGGCGCGCAGGTGAGCATGTACTGTTTGTTTTTTTTACTTTTACGCTGGTAACCAGGGTAAACATCGGGTTACTAAGCGCGGCCCTGCGCTTAGCAACCCGATGTTTACCCTGGTTACCCGGGGACCTCGGCATCGTTGGTCGCTGGAGAGCGGTCTGTGTGACAGCTCTCCAGCGATCAAACAGCGACGCTGCAGCGATCGGCATCGTTGTCGCTATCGCTGCAGCGTCGCTTAATGTGACGGTACCTTTAGTACTATGGCCTCTCACATTATCATGTCCTCCACAGCCACCTGCAAATACTGACTAATTAAAGAAAAAAATACTACTACATTCCCCTTAATCATGCCTACTCCGCTGAAACTCAAAGGCACTGGCTGAATGATGGCAGGGGCCTGTTCCACCACTCATTTTTTAAAAAACATAAAGAGAGCTGCGTATTAGCCAAGCGATTTGAGAACTACAAAATAGATTTTTAAACTATATCCCTGGGGGCCTCTTTAGACTGATACACTGTTTCTATGGCTTTTGTGGTCAGTATTCAGTAGGAAAAGAATAACATAATTTTCTGTTATTTTAGCCACAGATATTTAAGCAGTATTGTATTGAAGGCTTTCAAATTAAAACAGATGCAGGATCTCAATATTTTTAGATGGCATATATTTAATAAAACCATCTTTGTTTAGTGATTTTTATTCCAGTTTCTCTTCTTATCTTTATATACATGCTTTATAGAAGCAGGATTATGTAGAATGAGATGCTGATGAGTATTGTACATCAAGGGAATGTGAGCCGAGTTGCAGAACTCCCGCCATATAACCCCTTAAAAATTCACAGATGATGTGTATGCATCGAAAGGAAATTTGAAAAAATAAAGGAATTTGTTTTAAGATTGATTGACGGGACCATGGTATACGCACACTCAAATAAGTGCTGTGTCTGGTATTGCATCTCAATCCCATTCAAGTTAGTGGAACTGAACACCAGTACCAGGCACAGACACTACCAGATGAACCTGGTTAAAAATAAAGAGACAAACAATCGTTACATAAATAGTGGGGGTGACGGGAGTTGGACCACCTTTCCTGGGAATAGGTAATCGATAGAGATGAGTGGACCCGTGAAGTTTGGGTTCTAGTACTTGACCCATAGAATCCAATGGTGAACTGAACTTTAATGCTGGAAAATGGCTGTAAAATTAATAAATTTAAATAAATAAATGAAAAAAACATGTGGTGTCCCCCCCATTTTTGATAACCACCCAAGGTAAAGCAGACAGCTGCGGGCTTATATTATCAGGTTGGGAAGGTCCCTGGTTATTGTGATGTCCCAGCCTAAAAATACAAGTTTGCAGCTGAATCAAAATTCAGGCATTAATTGATGTGCCAATTCTGGGGCGAATGCGGACTTGTATATTTAGGCTGGGACAGGCCTAATGACCAGGGACATTTCCAGCCTGATAATGTAAGCCTTCAGCTGTCTGTTTTACCTGGGCTGGTTATCAAAAATGGGGGGACCCAACATCGTTTTGTAATATTATTTAATTATTTATTTCTTTTACATTGTTCCTCACCCCACCCGGACTTTATACAGGCCAGGTCATGTGTGGTGCAGGCCAATCATAGCCATACCAATACATGGCATGGCTGTGATGGGGAAAGAAGTGCCCACAGCCTTAAAGCTTATTGATTGGCTGCACTGCAGCCTTTCAAAAAGATTTTCTCGGCTGTCAAACCCGAACCATAACATGGACTTCCGGGAGAATTCCATGTTCAGGGTTCTGCACCGCACACTAGGTGTTTGGAACAAACCTCGAACTTTACCTTTCAGGTTCTCTCATCCCGAGTCATCAGTACTGCAGTCCCAGTATAAAAATTTAAATCCATAATCCCACAAGCTAACATACCTTGCTGATCAGGGTTTGTCCACTTTAAAACTACAGGGTTCAGATTGATTTAGCAGTGAAGCAGGACTACTATGCTAATTAAAGGTTCATTTAGATGGGATGATTTCCAACCAAACCAGTGCTGACTGACTATATACAAGTCGATTGAGGGGAACCTTTATGGTACTAGTCATACGGGCAGACTAAACCATATGAGGCCAGAATGATCATTGACGCAAACATTCTTTCAACATACAGTATACATGTTGTCGGCAGCACATGCCATGCTACACAGGGTGTTCTGCAGCTGGCAACATAGTTTTTGTCGAAAATAAAAAAAACGATCTTTTCACCCTATGGTCAAGCATTTTGCTCTCTTGGCAGCGGATTAGGACATGTTCACACAGGCCAATATTCAGGATGAACATTTTCATAAGTGGTCTTATCAATGGGCTATATATGTGCTGCAGAAATAAGCCTGATTCAAAAGAATAATAGATGCTTTAAAAAGACAGTCCCAATCCACTGGGTATTAGAAGACACCTCTTGGAGTAGAAGACGCAGAAGAAGGTGTTTTTCCTGAAGTGTTTATTCTAATATCTGTGTATAATGGCTTTGCAAGTGTTTTTTTTTTAATAATTCCATATATAACAGAAGCCACCAGACAAATGGACCAATCACTTTGTTTTTTTCCATTGTTGTACATATGTTCATTCTTTTTGGCATTTTTAGTGCTTTTTCAGGCACATTTCAGGCACCTTTCATGTTAATCAGCCTGAAAAAGGTGTTGTGTGCACATACCCTAATAAATGGTGTAAATCTATCAACCACTTTAAAAATAATAGGGGCGATCCACCAAAGCTTTTCTGCCAGAAGCTGTCATAAAAAGCTTTGAAAAGTTGCAGGCTTTTGGCGCAATGAGGAGTTGTGCAACATTTTTTGCCTCTCTTGGTGTTTTCATGGCAGTTTGAAGAAACTCTGCCTTACCTGTCAAATTCTGAAAAAGTGGCAGTGTTTTTTACTTCCGGAATGCTACTTCAGTCCCTTTGATGTAACAGAAGTGCAGTTCGCAGAGAAGATGTGCCGATTTCATCAAGTGTCGCATGCCTCTAACTCAGGGGTGGGGAATTTTTTTTGCCAAGGGCTATGTGGATATTTACTGTATAACATGCTTCGGGGGCCGTGCAAATTAAACAATCCACAAAATACGTCCTGACGCTGGCACCGGTGTCAGGACGTAATCTTTCATCGCACGCGTCTCAGCGCTCAGTACTGAACACTGCATACATGTGATTATAAAGCTAGAAGAAATTAATGGGCCAGTGGCCATCAAAGTACAACTGCCGGCCCAAGCAAGCATTGCGGTCCCAGAGAATCTCCCTGTCGGACGGTTAAAAGGTCACAGAGGGCCGTAAATGGCTCTCGTGCCTGAGGTTCCCCACCCCTGCTCTAAATGAATTTGGAGCATTGTACTCCACCCTTGAATATGACTAGCATATGAAATACCAGTCTTAATGAATCGGGACCAAAGAGTTCTCATATATCACAGCTCCTAACAGAAACAAATTACTTTCCAGCTCACATAGTCATATTTGCAACTTAATTTTCTTGACCATGAGAGAAAAAAATAATGAAAAACCACATCATATGATCCATCTGTAAACCTGTTTGTGATAAAAATGGCTCCAGACTAATCAATCGCATTTTGCCTGGCTCTCACAATGCAAATTATATAACTGCCATAATGGCGAGCCTGGTGATTTTCTTGCCTTTACCTTCTTCAGTTACTGGTCATATAAAAGGCAAAGTAATTGAACAATGCATATAACCCGCTGCTTTTAGTTTCAATCCAAGTCATTAACAGGCACATCCTGCGTCTGGCACACATATGATGAATAAATGCCTGTTCATTTTGATGTCTCTTTCTTCCTCTTCAGAGCCACGTTTGGTTTTAAATAGATAACAGATTTAGACTACAGAGGAACAGAGATGTGGGAATATTATAATAATAAAAACTACATTGCTAAAACGTACTGTAAATCAGATTTTTGTCCAATCGCATTGAGGCTGTCAACTGCAAAAAAAATGCAAACTGCTTCATTCATGGGAAGCAATGTACAAACAATCTGGGTATTTATATTGTAACTTAGAACAATCTACTCATGATTGAATGCTAACAAATCTAAAACGGCTGGCTCCATAAAATGCATTTACACTGCACGATTATCATCAATGAGCTTTTCTAGGAACACAGGCTGCCAATCACTTAAATAAAAAAGCAAAACGCTCGTGAAATTATCTTTTGGTTTGCCTAAAAGATAGAACTGTTCTCAGCAGCACACCTTCCTCTGTAAGCAGAGCTCGCTGACACGACTCGAGTGACCCAGAACCAGGGGCTCCTGTTGTGATTCGGTTCGTGGGCTCCCCCGGTGGTCTCTTGTGGTACTGGTGTCCTGCAAGCTTTGCCTTCTCAGTTCACCTGTTCCTATCAGGATGTGGGAGTATCCTATTTAACCTTGCTCCTCAGTCATTCTAATGCTGGCCATCAATGTATCCAGAGTGATTCTGTTGCATGTTCCTGCTCCCAGTTTTCTGCTCAGCTAAGTTGGACACTTTAGTCCTTAAGTCTATTTTTGTATGTTTTGTCCAGTTTGCACTTATGTGAATCTCTGCAGCTGGAAGCTCTTGTTGGGCTGAAATTAACACTCCAGTGGCATGAGTTGTCACATGAGTTAAGGTAATTTCAGGATGGTGTTTTGAAGGGTTTTGCAGCTGACCGCGAAGTCCTCTGTTGTATCTTTCTGCTATTTAGTTAGCGGGCCTCTCTGTGCTAAATCTGCTTTCATACTATGTGTGTCTTTTCATCTGCTCTCACCGTTATTATTTGTGGGGGGCTGCTATCTCCTGTGGGGACATTCTCTGGAGGCAAGCCAGGACTGTGTTTTCTTCTACCAGGGGTAGTTAGTTCTCCGGCTGGCGCGCGGCATCTAGAGACAACGCAGGAATGCCCCCTGGCTACTTCTAGTGTGGTGTGTAGGTTTAGCATCGCGGTCAGCTCTAGTTTCCATCACCCGAGAGCTTGTCCGTTTATTCTATGCTTCTGATGTTTCCTTGCCATTGGAAACCATAACAGTATGGCCAGCCCAAATGTTTAATCTATAGGCTGAAGCAGGAGAGAAAAGGAACTGTGTGAAACCTTTTTTTTTTTTTTTTCCTCTGAAGTTGCACTCCAGCTCTAATTGCAGTCTCCTGTTTTCCTCTCCTCTTAACCCCTGAATGGCTCAGACTTTATCTGTTGAAATATGGATCCCCAGAGTCTGGCTACCAATTTGTATAATCTTGCCTCTAAAGTTCAGAATATACAAGATTTTTTGTTACATGCTCCTCGGTCTGAACCTAAAATTCCTATACCGGAGTTTTTTTCTGGAGATCGATCTTGTTTTCTAAATTTTAAATACAATTGTAAATTGTTTCTTTCGCTGAGATCTCATTCTGCTGGAGATCCTGCCCAGCAAGTAAAAATTGTTATTTCTTTACTGCGGGGTGACCCCCAAAATTGGGCATTTTCATTGGCACCAGGGGATCCTGCGTTGCTCAATGTGGATGCATTTTTTCTGGCTTTGGGGTTGCTTTATGAGGAACCAAATTTGGAGATTCAGGCTGAGAAAGCCCTAATAGCCCTCTCTCAGGGGCAAGATGAAGCCGAAATATATTGCCAAAAATTTCGAAAATGGTCTGTGCTTACTCAGTGGAATGAGTGCGCTCTGGCGGCAATTTTCAGAGAAGGTCTCTCTGATGCTGTAAAAGACGTCATGGTGGGGTTTCCTGCGCCTACTGGTCTGAATGAGTCCATGACAATGGCAATTCAGATTGATCGGCGTTTACGGGAACGCAAACCTGTGCACCAGTTGGCGGTGTCTTCTGAAGAGGCACCACAGAGTATGCAATGTGATAGCTTTCTGTCCAGAAGCGAACGACAGATTTATAGGCGCAAAAATCATTTGTGCTTCTATTGTGGAAATTCTACTCATGTTATATCAGCATGCTCTAAACGAACAAAGAAAGTTGATAAATCCTCTGCTATTGGCACTTTGCAGTCCAAGTTTATTTTGTCTGTAACTCTAATTTGTTCGTTATCTTCTATTGTTGCGGATGCGTATGTGGATTCTGGCGCCGCTTTGAGTCTTATGGATTGGTCCTTTGCCAGGCGCTGTGGGTTTGATCTAGAGCCTCTGGAAGTTCCTATACCTTTAAAGGGTATTGATTCTACACCATTGGCTAGTAATAAACCACAATACTGGACACAAGTGACTATGCGTATGACTCCAGACCATCAAGAGGTGATTCGCTTCCTTGTACTGTATAATCTACATGATGTGTTGGTGCTGGGATTGCCATGGTTGCAAACTCATAACCCAGTCCTTGACTGGAAAACAATGTCTGTACTAAGCTGGGGATGTCAGGGAAATCATGGGGACACATCTTTGGTCTCCATTGCTTCATCTATTCCCTCTGAAATTCCTGAGTTTTTGTCTGATTATCGTGACGTTTTTGAGGAATCTACTCTTAATTCTCTTCCTCCTCACAGAGATTGCGATTGCGCCATAGATTTGATGCCTGGCAGTAAATTTCCTAAGGGTCGTCTATTCAATCTGTCTGTACCTGAACATTCTGCCATGCGAGAGTATATTAGGGAGTCCTTGGAAAAGGGACATATTCGTCCTTCTTCGTCTCCTCTTGGAGCGGGGTTCTTTTTCGTAGCTAAAAGCGATGGTTCTTTGAGACCTTGTATTGATTATAGAATCTTGAATAAGATCACAGTCAAGTATCAGTATCCTTTGCCATTGCTGACAGATTTATTTGCTCGCATTGAGGGGGCGAAGTGGTTCTCTAAGATTGATCTTCGCGGTGCGTATAATTTGGTGCGAATTAAGCAGGGGGATGAGTGGAAAACCGCATTTAATACGCCCGAGGGCCATTTTGAGTATTTGGTGATGCCTTTTGGTCTGTCAAATGCCCCTTCGGTCTTTCAGTCTTTTATGCACAATATTTTCCGTGAATATCTGGATAAATTTATGATTGTGTATTTGGACGATATCTTGATTTTTTCGGATGACTGGGAATCTCATGTTCAACAAGTTAGGAGGGTTTTTCAGGTTTTGCGGACCAATTCTCTGTTTGTTAAAGGTTCAAAGTGTGTTTTTGGGGTTCAGAAGATTTCTTTTTTGGGGTACATTTTTTCCCCCTCTTCTATTGAGATGGATCCTGTGAAGGTTCGGGCTATTTGTGACTGGATGCAACCGACTTCTCTTAAGGGCCTTCAGAAATTTTTGGGCTTTGCTAACTTTTATCGTCGATTCATAACTGGTTTTTCTAGCGTTGTCAGGCCTTTGACTGATTTGACTAAAAAGGGTGCTGATGTTGCAGATTGGTCTCCTGCTGCTGTGGAGGCCTTTCGGGAGCTTAAGCGCCGTTTTTCTTCTGCTCCGGTGTTGTGCCAGCCTGATGTTTCTCTTCCTTTTCAGGTGGAAGTTGATGCTTCCGAGATCGGAGCGGGGGCGGTTTTGTCGCAGAAAAGTTCAGATTGTTCAGTGATGAGACCTTGTGCGTTCTTTTCTCGAAAATTTTCGCCCGCCGAGCGAAATTATGACGTCGGTAATCGGGAGCTTTTGGCGATGAAGTGGGCATTCGAGGAGTGGCGTCATTGGCTTGAGGGTGCTAAACATCAGGTGGTGGTCTTGACTGATCACAAAAATTTGATTTATCTTGAGTCAGCCAGACGTCTGAATCCTAGACAGGAGCGCTGGTCGTTGTTTTTCTCCCGGTTTAATTTTGTGGTTTCGTATCTGCCAGGTACTAAGAATGTGAAGGCGGATGCCCTTTCTAGGAGTTTTGAACCTGATTCCCCTGGTGATTCTAAACCTACGGGTATACTTAAGGATGGGGTGATATTGTCTGCTGTCTTCCCAGACCTGCGACGTGCTTTACAAGAGTTTCAGGCGGATCGGCCTGATCGTTGTCCGCCTGGTAGATTGTTTGTGCCGGATGAGTGGACCAATAGAGTCATCTCGGAGGTTCATTCTTCTGCGTTGGCAGGTCATCCGGGAATTTTTGGTACCAGAGATTTGGTGGCTAGGTCCTTCTGGTGGCCTTCCCTGTCTCGGGACGTGCGTATTTTTGTGCAGTCTTGCGATGTTTGTGCTCGGGCCAAGCCTTGTTGTTCTCGGGCTAGTGGGTTGTTGTTGCCCTTGCCTGTTCCTAAGAGGCCTTGGACACACATCTCTATGGATTTTATTTCTGATCTCCCTGTTTCTCAGAAGATGTCCGTCATTTGGGTGGTGTGTGACCGCTTTTCTAAGATGGTTCATTTGGTGCCCTTGCCCAAGCTGCCTTCCTCATCTGAGTTGGTGCCCCTGTTTTTTCAGAATGTGGTTCGGCTGCATGGTATTCCGGAGAATATCGTTTCCGACAGGGGATCCCAGTTTGTGTCCAGATTTTGGCGGGCGTTTTGTGCCAGGATGGGCATTGATTTGTCTTTTTCGTCTGCATTTCATCCCCAGACAAATGGCCAGACGGAACGTACTAATCAGACCTTGGAGACTTATTTGAGGTGTTTCGTGTCTGCTGATCAGGATGACTGGGTCTCCTTTTTGCCGTTGGCTGAATTTGCCCTTAATAATCGGGCCAGTTCTGCCACTTTGGTCTCCCCTTTCTTTTGCAATTCAGGGTTCCATCCTCGTTTTTCATCTGGTCAGGTGGAGTCTTCGGATTGTCCTGGAGTGGATACCATGGTGGATAGGTTGCATCGTATTTGGGGGCAGGTGGTGGACAATTTGGAGTTGTCCCAGGAGAGGACTCAACGTTTTGCTAATCGCCATCGTCGTGTTGGTCCTCATCTTCGTGTTGGGGACTTGGTGTGGTTGTCCTCCCGTTTTGTCCCTATGAGGGTCTCTTCTCCTAAGTTTAAGCCTCGGTTCATCGGTCCTTATAAGATTTTGGAAATTCTTAACCCTGTGTCTTTTCATTTGGACCTCCCAGCATCCTTTGCTATCCATAATGTCTTCCATCGGTCATTATTGCGGAGGTATGAGGTACCACTTGTGCCTTCTGTTGAGCCTCCTGCTCCTGTGCTGGTTGAGGGTGAATTGGAGTACGTGGTGGAGAAGATCTTGGACTCCCGTGTTTCCAGACGGAGACTTCAATATCTGGTGAAATGGAAGGGCTACGGTCAAGAGGATAATTCTTGGGTTACAGCTTCTGATGTTCATGCTTCTGATTTGGTCCGTGCCTTTCATAGGGCTCATCCAGATCGCCCTGGTGGTTCTTGTGAGGGTTCGGTGCCCCCTCCTTAAGGGGGGGGGTACTGTTGTGATTCGGTTCGTGGGCTCCCCCGGTGGTCTCTTGTGGTACTGGTGTCCTGCAAGCTTTGCCTTCTCAGTTCACCTGTTCCTATCAGGATGTGGGAGTATCCTATTTAACCTTGCTCCTCAGTCATTCTAATGCTGGCCATCAATGTATCCAGAGTGATTCTGTTGCATGTTCCTGCTCCCAGTTTTCTGCTCAGCTAAGTTGGACACTTTAGTCCTTAAGTCTATTTTTGTATGTTTTGTCCAGTTTGCACTTATGTGAATCTCTGCAGCTGGAAGCTCTTGTTGGGCTGAAATTAACACTCCAGTGGCATGAGTTGTCACATGAGTTAAGGTAATTTCAGGATGGTGTTTTGAAGGGTTTTGCAGCTGACCGCGAAGTCCTCTATTGTATCTTTCTGCTATTTAGTTAGCGGGCCTCTCTGTGCTAAATCTGCTTTCATACTATGTGTGTCTTTTCATCTGCTCTCACCGTTATTATATGTGGGGGGCTGCTATCTCCTGTGGGGACATTCTCTGGAGGCAAGCCAGGACTGTGTTTTCTTCTACCAGGGGTAGTTAGTTCTCCGGCTGGCGCGCGGCATCTAGAGACAACGCAGGAATGCCCCCTGGCTACTTCTAGTGTGGTGTGTAGGTTTAGCATCGCGGTCAGCTCTAGTTTCCATCACCCGAGAGCTTGTCCGTTTATTCTATGCTTCTGATGTTTCCTTGCCATTGGAAACCATAACAGGCTCCTTCCCTGTCCCTAATGCTAGGGGGTGCCCTAGCTCGCCCTGTTCCCCTGGGATACTTCTGATGGTGAAGATCCCGGGGCCACGCACCTTGCCTTATCTCCTGAATCTGCCCTCCATCGGTACCCTTCCCCCACCCAGGGAAGAGGGGAGTAGTAGTGCACCATAGTACACCAACTAGACGAACAAGATAACATGAACAAGGAAAATGGAAAATACCAGGCATGCAAATATGCATTCACATAGAATGCACCGGGGAGTGGAAGATGGGGTAAAACCAAAGAAGGGGAAGAAAGGGAATTTTATCAAACTCACTAAACCAAACAACAGTCACAGATAAATCCACCAAATGCTTACTTAAATAAACATCAACTACTATCCTCCTAGTCAGATTATATGGTGATAGGATGGGCTAACTGTGCTCATTTGAGAGCCCTTGTTCCCAGAGCTCTAAACATGTCAGATTAACACCTGTATTTACACCATTTAAAAAGAAGGTGAAGTGGTTCTATTCTGCGCAGGAGTAGGAGCAATTAGACAATGCTGTCTTCTGGCTCCTCTCGGTCGCGGTAAACCCGTGATTCTCATGCTGCCGAGAGCATGGCAGTCGATACACACTGAACCATCTATTAGGCTGCTTTCACAATGCGCTTTTCTTTGCATTCGTAGGTGTCTCAGTGTCTGCCTCCAGTAGGCATATATGCCCAGAAATGATGTACGACAGAGCTCATGTTCACTCTGCCATTACCATTATGGTCTATGGCTCCTTCAGTGCATAAGTCCAAATACTTTCTTGTGGGGGAATTCAGACGCAAGCCTGACGGGACCCACGAACGTGCAGAAAAGCGCAATGTGAAAGCACCCTTACAGATTATTCAGTGCACATCTGCAGCAAGGTCAACCCATGAAAACAGGCTATTAAACATACTCCAACATGCAAATTATGCCATTGGTGGTTATTTTCCTATGAGCATCGTGCCGAAACTGTTCATATCGTTTTCCTTTGGATAAACGGTGCCAATGATGATTGATAGCTACTTACAATATCTGTGCTAGTACCGTAGAAATTACAGATCAGAGATAGCTGTTATTGATTTCTCATGTCCATGACTAGCTCTAGATTCAGACTAACATTATGGTGGTCCAACGAATATAGCTGTATGTCTCACCAGAAGAGGGGATTGGATCCTATTAAAGAAGTAAACTTTCTTACTTCCCAGTGAGAGTATATGGTAAGACTATTTTGCATGACAACTACTTAGCTATAATCTTGTTGTTATCCTTACAGGAAATGGTATGATTGTAATTTGGGATAAAATATTCTAAAGTTTCATCTCATCAAAAAAAACAAGTAGTGATGATCGATCACTAAAATGCTCCAGTGCTCAGAACTCAAATCGAATGTGCTGGAAGCTCGGACATGAACGTGTCGAGTATAAAGGATGTCAATGGGAAACTTGAACATTTTCAATAATATTAATAATTGGGTATTATCCCATAGGTTACAGTAGTAATACAATTATTATTATTAAGGTATAGTTACAAGGGCAGAACATGCAGAAAATGGTAGATATTAAACTGCCCAATTATATAAATGCACAGCATCTCTATACATATTTATTTCATATGCTAAGTGAGGATAAACAGTCGGTAAAACTCCGCAGTGTCCATGCCCAATGTAACTTAGTAGCTGTACAGTATAAAGTAGACATGCTCATAATAAAGCCAAACTTTCAAGGAATGCTTACATAATGAAAATGTAATATAATAGCCATTACTCGCAGAGTAGGTAGGGGTCTAGGCGTCCACCACATCGACGCGAGTTTCGCAATGAAATGCTTCATCCAGGACAAATAAATATATAGAGAGATGCTGTCATAGATTGGTTACATATGGTAGATAGAGTCATTGCATGTTATTTAATGACTATGTATGCGCATTTATATAATTGGGCAGTTTAACAACTACCACTTTCTGCATGTCACTTGCCCTGGTAACTGTACCTTTATAATAATAATTGTTATATTACTATTGTAACCTTATATGGGATACTATCCAGTTATTGATATATATTTAGAACTTGCTTTTCCTATATGCCATTACCCATTTTATTACTTTGTTGTATCTGTCCAGGCTGTGCCACCTATCTACCTCATCTGTGTCTTCTCACCTTTTTTTTACTCCACTATTGCCCTTGTTGGGTGATCTTATTGTTGTTTACCCCAATAAACTTGATTTTATTTGCTTTATTTGCCCTTTCATGAAGCTTAATCTTAGGTGGTTCTTAGAAATCCAGAGCTAGTTGCAGAAATTCCATGAATGACATCCGTTCCCTGCATCGAGATTTGGAGAATTCTGTCTTGAGGATACATTGCGGCATGAAATTATATACAAGAAAACAAATTGAGAGCATGAACCATTCTTTTTTTTCTTTTTTGATAGGAAAGCGGAATTGCGTTTTTGCCTATGGCAAAGTCTTAGGTCAAATTCAGTGATATTGCACAGCTGCACACTCTGGTGTGTTGGGAATATTTTAATAAATACTCTGAAAGCAAATGAAATTTCATGCACATTTCAGCCACACAGGAAAAGATGACAAAACTCTGCTCTGTATATCTGTGGTGACACAAACATTGGAAATATTCCTCAAGACATGTACTATAGCCTTATTTTGAAGCCTGGGAAAGTGCATGACTTGAGCTGACCTCCAGATTTATCTCTCCAGAGTAACAGGCAAATAAAACCATTTTTAGAAACATTCCCAAAGATCCTGAAAGTCATTTTCAGACTGACCCCATGGTCATAAAGCAGCTAATGTTATAAATGATGCAGCTAAGTTGGCTCCAACCTATGTTCTTACTTTAATTTGGAACTAAAGGCATACAAGGAAATATATTATTAGGCATTACGTTTGGAGTAATGTCCTAATAATAATAATAATAATAATTTTATTTATATAGCGCCAACATATTCCGCAGCGCTTTACAACTTATAGAGGGGACTTATACAGACAACAGACATTACAGCATAACAGAAATCACAGTTCAAAACAGATACCAGGAGGAATGAGGGCCCTGCTGCTCGCAAGCTTACAAACTATGAGGAAAAGGGGAGACACGAGAGGTGGATGGTAACAATTGCTTTAGTTATTTGGACCAGCCATAGTGTAAGGCTCGGGTGTTCATGTAAAGCTGCATGAACCAGTTAACTGCCTAAGTATGTAACAGTACAGACACAGAGGCTATTAACTGCATAAAGTGTATGAGAACATGATGGAGGAACGTGATTATGTTGTTGTTTTTTATTAATAGGCCACACAGGGATAATTAGGTTAATGCGTTGAGGCGGTAGGCCAATCTGAACAAATGAGTTTTTAGTGCACGCTTAAAACTGTGGGGATTGGGGATTAATCGTATTAACCTAGGTAGTGCATTCCAAAGAATCGGCGCCGCACGTGTAAAGTCTTGGAGACGGGAGTGGGAGGTTCTGATTATTGAGGATGCTAACCTGAGGTCATTAGCAGAGCGGAGGGCACGGGTAGGTTGGTAGACTGAGACCAGAGAGGAGATGTAGGGTGGTGCTGAGCCATGGAGTGCTTTGTGGATGAGGGTAGTAGTTTTGTACTGGATTCTGGATTGGATGGGTAGCCAGTGTAATGACTGGCACAAGGTAGAGGCATCGGTGTAACGGTTGGCGAGGAATATGATCCTGGCAGCAGCATTCAGGACAGATTGGAGCGGGGAGAGTCTGGTAAAAGGTAGGCCAATTAGTAGAGAGTTACAATAGTCCAGACGAGAATGAATAAGTGAGACAGTAAGAGTTTTTGCAGAGTCGAAAGTAAGAAAAGGGCGAATTCTGGAAATGTTTTTGAGATGCAGATAAGAAGAGCGAGCCAGTGATCGGATGTGGGGGGTGAATGAAAGCTCGGAATCAAGGATGACTCCAAGGCAGCGGGCATGTTGCTTTGGAGTAATGGTGGAACCGCACACAGAGATGGCAATGTCGGGCAAAGGTAGGTTTGTAGAGGGAGACAACACGAGGAGTTCAGTTTTTGACAGGTTCAGTTGCAGATAGAGGGAGGACATGATGTTAGAGACAGCGGTAAGACAATCACTGGTGTTTTCTAAAAAGGTCGGCGTGATAACAGGAGAAGAGGTATATAATTGGGTGTCGTCAGCATAGAGATGGTACTGGAAACCAAATCTACTGATTGTTTGTCCAATAGGGGCAGTATACAAAGAGAAGAGGAGGGGGCCTAGGACTGATCCTTGAGGAACCCCAACAGTAAGGGGAAGGTGAGAGGAGGAGGAACCAGCAAAACAAACAGTGAAGGATCGGCCAGAGAGATAGGAGGAGAACCAAGAGAGAACGGTGTCCTTGAGGCCGATGGAGCGGAGCATAGTGAGGAGGAGCTGATGATCCACAGTGTCGAATGCTGCGGAGAGATCCAAGAGAATTAGCATGGAATAGTGACCATTAGATTTAGCTGTTAGTAGGTCATTAGAGACTTTAGTGAGGGCAGTTTCAGTAGAGTGTAAAGAGCGGAAACCAGATTGAAGAGGGTCGAGAAGAGAATTATCTGAGAGATAGCGGGTAAGACGGGAGTGGACCAGGCGTTCCAGGAGTTTAGAGATGAAGGGCAGATTAGAGACAGGTCTATAATTAGCGGCACAATTTTGATCGAGGGAGGGCTTTTTAAGTAGTGGATGTATGATGGCATGCTTAAATGAGGAGGGAAAAATACCGGAAGTGAGGGAAAGGTTGAATATTTTTGTTAGGTGAGAGGTGACAGCCGGGGAAAGGGACTGGAGGAGATGCGACGGAATGGGGTCGCTGGTGCAAGTGGTCGGGCGAGAAGATGCAAGGAGCCTGCTTACTTCTTCTTCTGTAACTGGTTCAAAGTCAGAGAGTGAACTAGATGCAGTGGGGGAGGGAGGACAGTGCTTGGTATGAAGAGATTGGGAAATGATTTCCTGTCGAATGTGGTCAATTTTTTCTTTGAAGTAATTGGCCAGATCGTCAGCGTGGAGATCTGTGGTTGGGGCCTGCTCTCTTGGGTTGAGTAGGGACCGGAAAGTGTCAAAGAGACGTTTAGGGTTATTGGACAGCGAGGTGATGAGGGTGTTGAAATAGGTTTGTTTGGAGAGGTGAAGGGCAGAGTTGTATGTTTTTAACATGAACTTATAATGGATGAAATCTTCGGGCAGATTAGATTTTCTCCACAGACGTTCGGCGCACCTGGAGCACCGCTGCAGGAAACGTGTTTGCAGCGTGTGCCACGGTTGTCGCCGTCTGTGCCGAGTTGTTCTATGTATAGGAGGTGCAGCTTCTTCCAGGGCACTTTGCAGGGTTTCATTGTAATGCTTCAGAGCAGAATCAGGACAAGAGATGGAGGAGATTGGGGCCAATGAAGACTGCAAGTTCTTCATAAGTTTCTGGCTGTTAATGGCCTGTATGTTTCTATAAGTGTGGAAAGTGGGGATGACCTGAGCGGGATGGCAGTTCTTGATAGAGAATGAAAGAAGGTTGTGGTCAGAGAGCGGGAGAGGGGAGTTTGTGAAATCATCCAGTGAGCAAAGCCGGGAGAAGACCAAATCAAGGGAGTTTCCATCATCATGTGTTGGAGAGTTAGTATGCTGCGAGAGGCCGAAAGAGGAGGTTAGAGATAAAAGGTGAGAAGCAGATGGGGAGAGGGGAGAAGCAATTGGGATATTGAAATCACCCATGATGAGGGTGGGGGTGTCATAAGAGAGAAAGTGTGGAAGCCAGGTGGCAAAATGATCCAGGAACTGGTGAGAGGGGCCGGGAGGACGATACACCACCGCCACTCGCATGGAGAAGGGGACGTAGAATCTGACAGCATGGACCTCAAAAGAAGGGAATACAAGTGAGGGTACTTGGGGGATAACTTGGAAGGTACATTTGGGTGAAAGGAGCAGACCAACGCCTCCACCTGCTCTGTTGTCTGATCTTGGGGTATGAGAAAAGTGTAGTCCACCAAATGAGAGAGCAGCAGCAGCGGTGGTGTCTGACTGCTGGATCCAGGTTTCAGTAAGAGCCAGGAGATTAAGAGAGTTAGAAAGGAAGAAGTCATGAATGAAGGAGAGTTTATTACACACAGAGCGAGAATTCCAAAGAGCACAATTGAAAGAGACAGAAGGCATGCATGGAATATTAATAAGGTTAGAGGGGTTTCTGGGTGTAGCAGTTGGGAGGTTTGACTGGCTATAACATGGGGGGCCGGGGTTTGGAGAGATGTCTCCAGCAACTAGGAGAAGGAGGATAGAAAGAGTGAGCAGATGGTTAAGTGATTTGTGAGAGCGTCTCTTGTGTTGGATGGTGGGACTGAATGGATCTGTACTGTTAAGCAATGTGAACAGAGCATGAGTGCTATACATAGGAGAGGCCAGGACAGAGGGGCCAATATGGATGGAGTGTAAAGAGTTGATGCAAGGGCGGTGATTGTGTGTGAAAGCAGCAGCCATGATATAGATTATACAAATACATATGGTGAGTATTTGCTGTGTGCCAACTGAATAGGGAATAGATTTTGATTGTCTTACCTGTCTCCTGCCCTGTCTAACTGCCATGTTATAACTGCTGAATACTTAGAAAAAAAAGTACTTTGAAAAAAAAAATGTACACGAATAATAGTGCACGAATGCCCCCTGCATGAATGCTTCCCCAAGCTATATCTACATTTATAGGTGGCCAGCTCTTAGATCTCACTTTTTTTTTTTTTTTTTTTTTTGGTCTTCCCCCCTCTCCCCCTGTCCTCAAAATTTGATAGAAATACAGTGATATCTCTTCGTAAGACCACCTTTTTGAGAAGACCATCCCCTTTCCAGATCACATTTTTTGCTATAGATTTTCAGTTCCACCTTGTATAATGCATGTGCAAACTTCTATTGCAAAGCAGTTTTCCTTCATTTTGTAATTCAGGTCAATTAACCCCTCCTGTTGTGAATTCTGTTGTGGGTTCTGCTCTTGGGCTCCCTCCGGTGGTTATAAGTGGTAGTGCTGCTGTTTGTCCTTCACAGCAGTCATCAGGTGCTTCCACTTTGGACGGGGCTATTTAGTCTGGCTTCACCCTTTAGTGAGTGCCAGTTGTCCATTGTTTTCTGGGGGATTCACATCTCTGCTTGGTTTCCCCTGCTGGATTGTCCAAATCATCAAAGATAAGTCCTGGCTTTGTTTTTGCAGTCCACATGCGGTGGACTTTATAGTTCAGTGAATTGCTATGTTTTTTCTTGTCCAGCTTTGTCTGTGTAAGGATTTATTCAGCCAAGCTGGAAGCTCTGGAGTCGCAGAGTTACCCTCCATGCCTTTAGTTAGGTGTGGAGATTTTTGTATTCTCTGTGGTGGATTTTTGTAGTATTTTAATACTGACCGCACAGTACTCTGTACTGTCTTTTCTTTCTAGGTAGCGTGGCCTCCTTTGCTAAATTTTGTTTTCAGTCTGCGTTTGTAATTTCCCTCTCCTCTCACAGTCAATATTTGTGGGGGGCTGTCTTTCCTTTGGGAATTTTCTCTGAGGCAAGATAGTTTTCCTGTTTCTTTCTTTAAGGGTAATTAGTCCTCCGGCTGTGACGAGGTGTCTAGGGAGTGACAGGAACATCCCACGGCTACTTCTAGTTGCGGTGTTAAGTTCAGGGTCTGCGGTCAGTTTAGAGGCCACCTACTCCAGAGCTCGTCCATGCTGCTCCTAGGCCACCAGATCATAACACCCTCCCCAAAATATAATACATTTTTAGTAAGGGCATAAGACATTCATAAAAAGCTGCCTCACGCCACAGCTATAACAACAAGAGTTATGCTCCTCTCACAGATTTACTGGAGTTAAGGCTCCCATAGACAAAATAATGTTGAACAAAAATGCCGATATCAACAGTTTTCATCCAACAGTCTAATATGTATGGGGTACTCTTCAACTGATCGTCAGAGATGTTGATTAGGCAAGACCGATTTCGCACTGCCAATCGCTCTGTTCTGGAGATAAGCAATTGGCTGAGATTTCATAGACAACACAGGAGCAGAAGAAGCTCACATGTGTATGGGAGAGATGGCCAAGATGGTTGTTAGTCCAACGATCTGCTGAAGCATAGTTTTAGCAATAATTATAGAAGAAGAAGGTACCGTAAAACTGAACTCAAGATCATTAAGAGATGAAGGAAAGGTGGAAAAGGTTTAAAATACAGTGAAGACTAAATAATCATAACATTTTAATGACAGGAAATCACGTGTTACTTACGGTAATAATGATCAACTGAGGCCTCCTCCCATTTCTTGTTATGAAGCTCCATGATATATATTATGCCCCAGCCTGACATGTACTTTTGTTGCTAGTTTTTCAGACATAGTTGAAACATCATTGTGGAAATTATACTGAATTGTATTTGAATTGAATTTCTTTGAGTTTATTGGCAATGTAGAAACTCAACAGTTTTTTGCTGTTGAGTTCAATGGTAGTGTCTGGAAATTTGTCAATGTTAATTAACATTAACAGTTATTTACATCTGAACCTTTTATGGCTGAGAAGGAATAACTCCCCCCCCCCACACATACAGATGACTATTGTTGGCCAACCCATCAATGTCGACTGGTTTTGCTGATTGTCTAAAATGTGTGTAGGAGCCTTGGACAATTCATTCTATGGGAAAATATTTATACAGCATGTCTCCTGGAGATAAGCCGCCACCAGACATGTATGGGAGAGGCAGTGAGATGGATGCCGGCTGAACGATTGGTCGAATCCTAATTCGGCTGACAGCCATCTAATATGTATGGTGGGCCTTATTCTATCCAGCTCTGAACAATGCAGGTGAAGCTACAGTATCAGCTGCTACTGGCTTAGCTATGTGGGTTCATAACTCCCATAAAAATGAATAAGACTAGCACAGTGGACTACACTGTTTCCGTAACTCCCAATTACCAAAGGTTGAGATGGGGATAGCCCTTTAAGGCTAGGAATAGACAAATAGATATACTAAAGTTAAGCAAAAAATTGCAATATTTTCTTCATGGCAAGGACTTTCTTTTTAATGTTAGATACAATACATTAGAATATATTCATTTGGATTAAATATTGACCTTGCTGATCATCATCATAAAACTATGTGTCTATGGACTGCCTTTGAAATGAAATGCAATAACAATGCATGTCAATATATATTCTTATCGGCTAAGCATTGTTTCATAGTGTTTATTCAGTGTTTGTTAGCAGCTGAGTAGACGTAACCCAAACACTACCATTGTTCATTTATAAGGTGCTGAAATAAGGAGGGAAACACTTTCACTTAATGGCAAGCTTTTTCATTCCTGATAAAACAACACAAGCTACACTATGCCAAATGTAATTTCCCACATTCTTTTGACCTTAAAATATTATATTTATAACCTACAACTCTCTGAAATGGTTTAACTCACAATGACAATTTATCAATAATTCACATATAAATTCAATTACAGATGGCTGGGTGTCCCACCAATGGGGACCTCGCGGGTCATGAGAACCTGGGTACCGATTCCACCTGTTTGAAAGCAGTGGTGGTTTATAGGATTTCTGCAGTTGGTGAGTGGTGAACATCAAACATTTAAGCTGATCTATAATGAGAGGTTTGGGGTATGATAAACAATACAACATTTCAAAAGTGAAGAACCAGGATCAGCGCTGTCCTTGGGTTAGCACATTTGAATCAAAGACAAGACTGGTAAGTTGCATCAAAGAGGGTTTTGTTCAAGAAAATTATTGATTTTTGAAAAAGTTGTAAGGGTTAAAATGCAAGTATCCACACAACACGTTTCGACTGCACTGCAGCCTTCCTTAGGTGTATGTTAAGAATGTATCTGTCCAAGCTTATATCCTCTAATAATAAATAGGGTAAGGAACAGAGGGTAAGGGGCATACATATTTAGTTCCCCTTTAGTTAAAAACATATTTTTAATGTTACTGTGGCAATCTGACCATAATCATGTTGTTTACCATGGCAGATTCTAACACTCCTCTGGTCCATATATATTTAATGGAGGAACTATTTAATGGGGTAACAAATGATATAAGAAAATAAATTATTGATGAAAAAGACCCTTTTAATTAGGAATGTAAGCTTTCTAATATGAAAAATAAAATAATATATTCTTAAAACACACAATACTCCAAAATATTTCACGCTGTATATACAATATATATCTGTTATTTATGCATGTATGTGCACATATTTGGGAGCTATGCCAACATACATTTTAAAACAAGACACAGGAAATAAAAAATAAAAGGAGGAGTGTTAGAGTCTGTCATGGCAAACAACAGGATTATAGTCGGATCGCCACAGTAAAAATAAGTTTCTTAATTAAAGGGGGAACTAAGTATGTACGCCCCTTACCTACTGTTCCTCCCCCTATTTGTTAGTAGAGGATATACAGTGCCTTGCGAAAGTATTCGGCCTCCTGGAACTTTTCAACCTTTTCCCACATATCTTGCTTCAAACAAAAAGATACCAAATGTAAATTTTTAGTGAAGAATCAACAACAAGTGGAACACAATTGTGAAGTTGAAAGACATGTATTACTTATTTTAATTTTTTGTGGAAATTCAGTAACTGAAAAGTGGGGCGTGCAATATTATTCAGCCCCTTTACTTTCAGTACAGCAAACTCACTCCAGAAGTTCATTGTGGATCTCTGAATGAACCAATGTTGTCCTAAATGCCTAATGATAATAAATATAACATCACTCTGGATGAACTGCAGAGATCTACAGCTGAGGTGGGACAGTCTGTCCATAGGACAACAATCAGTTGCACACTGCACAAATCTGGCCTTTATGGAAGAGTGGCAAAAAGAAATCCATTTCTCAAAGATATCCATAATAAGTGTCATTTAAAGTTTGCAACAAGCCACCTGGGAGACACACCAAACATGTGTAAGAAGGTGCTTTGGTCAGCTGAAACTGACGTTTGGTGGAAAGGCAACACCGCTCATCACCCTGGACACATCATCCCCACTGTCAAACATGTTGGTGGCAGCATCATGGTCTGGGCCTGCTTTTCTTCAGCAGGCACAGGGAGGATGGTTAAAATTGATGGGAAGATGGATGGAGCCAAATACAGGAACATTCTTGAAGAAAACCTGTTGGAGTCTGCAAAAGACCTGAGACTGGGACGGAGATTTGTCTTCCAACAAGACAATGATCCCAAACATAAAGCAAAATCTACAATGAAATGGTTCACAAATAAACGTATCCAGGTGTTAGAATGGCCAAGTAAAAGTCTAGACCTCAATCCAATCGAGAATCTGTGGAAAGAGCTGAAAACTGCTGTTCACAAATGATCTCTATCAAACCTCACTGAGCTCGAGCTATTTGCCAAGGAAGAATGGGCAAGAATTTCATTCTCTCGATGTACAAAACTGATAGAGACATACAACCAAGCGACTTGCAGCTGTAATCGCAGCAAAAGGTGGCGCAACAAAGTATTAAGTTAAAGGGGCCGAATAATATTGCATGCCCCACTTTTCAGTTTTTGAATTTCCACAAAAATTTAAAATAAGCAATATATTTCATTCCACTTCACAATTGTGTTCCACTTGTTGTTGATTCTTCACCACAAATTTACATTTGAAGCATGGTATGTGGGAAAAGGTTGAAAAGTTCCAGGGGGCCGAATACTTTCGCAAGGCACTGTAAGTTTAGACAGATACATTGTTAACATACAAATGAGGAAGGCTGCAGTGGTCTTCCATGGTGGGAAACTCCTGGAAATGGTTTACCCCATCTCTCTGGGAATGGCTGCAGTCTATCACATTCGATTCCAAACTAAAATGGTAGTTGTGCCTATTAGCACAACTACATCAGATAAGTTTTCTCTGCTACTCACCTTATACTAATACACGACTTACTACACTTAGATAGCGCCACGGTTTATTTTCCTCTCCTAGGATACTCATTTCAGTACTGTACTTCTTATTTATGATGCACTATACTTTGACTGTTTTATCTCTAGCAACATGAAATATAAAATTCACCCTGACAGCGCTGACCGTAGGCAGGTCCTGGAAACCAGTAATTCTATGGGATAGTTAGGAACTTAACTAGATATGAAAATATTGGTGATTGGTTTTGCATTATTATATCAGATTATACCTATCATTTTATAGCACATTGTTCTCTTGCACGTAATGGGTCAATCAGATGTTTACTCAAAGCAGTAATGGATTGTCTTATCCAAGACAATCACTTATTGAAATCCAAGTGATGTGGTGTTCAACTGATCACAGCAAGTCCTGTTCCAGACACCCCACAAGCAGCTGGTTTGCCAGGAAAGTTACAGCTGGCCAGATATCACCTCTGGAGTGGTCATAAAGCATTATATACTGAATGGCAGTACATGCAAAACTTGAGTTTCTTTAAAATCAACTCATCATGGGTGTTCTGAGTCGCGAATTCCCCTGTACCTTTGCTCTAGAACATTCATATATCTTGACAAAAATATGGGCAATGCTTGTCTTTAAGAGATAACCCCATTAAAGATGCAATGAAAAATGGGTGCTGTGAAATTCTTGATGTATCTGCATGATTTTAACTGCATTTAAACTGAAAAATAATTTGTGAACAATTCTTAAAAACGCTGGTTTCACGATTAACTGGCAGTGCAACTTGGCTGCCAATCAACCGATAAACGAGGTGAAAACTCAATCATTAGGTGAAATGATATTTTGTGCAACTAAAAAAAATTCATCATTTCTGCAAGGGAATCATCCGATGTAAACAGGACTTGCACTGCTGAGAAAAATGGCAGCATATGTGCACTGCCGATCACTCAGATCACTGGCAGATCGTTTACTTTGATCTGCCTGCCGCCAGTCAAACACACCCTTGCGGATAGCTGATATAATGGAGAACTTCATTTTCTTCTGAGTGGTAACATTTTATTTTCTTAGCAGTGTTTCTGAATAATATAGTTATTGCTGTGCTGGAAAAGCTGAGAGTATGGGAAGCAAGCAGTCACTAAATTTAGATTTTACAATAACAAATTTCTATTAGTAAATTGCTCTTTAAATCTTCTGTCTGTTGTGCATCCGTAGTTAGCACAGAGAAAAACTAAGATGTATACATCCGTTAATGCCTCATTTAATAACATAATGTAACACATCTGTCTACAAGACACCTAATGCATATAATCTGCTGGCGAGGCTAGAAAAGTACTGAAACTTTTAGCTGTGTTGATTTAGTGGATGGAAATAAAGCAAGTAGGGAGGTTACTGCTCACAAACATATCGGTATCTTTTTTTCTTCTACTAAATTGCAAATGTTAGCAAACTATGATACTTTTGCAAATGTCAAATGCACTGAATGTTTATTATCATGAACTCGAACAGATGAAAGGATAAAATGAATGTAGGATCCGACTACAGGAGCTATGAGATTGATAGATGGCTGAAATATGACTGTAGGATCAGACTATATGTTCTTTGCAGTTGTAACGACGGAGGTAAATAGGGTTACATAGGGGCTGTAGACACAAAAAGGTGGAATATTTTAAAGCGGGACTAGCTTGCTTCATTTTTTTAATAGCTTGTAATTACTCTTGTGTACGGCCACGGGCCAGTCTCATCATCAGTCTGTATTATTGCAATGAATTAGATGTGTCTAGGCTTTAACACTAGCTCTTTCACAGACATTTACAAAGTGCATCCTTCTCGGTATACAAATAATAAGCAGTACACATAGTGTTCAATTATTCTTTCATCATACAGCATAAGGCAGAGGCATATGTTTCCTATTCCCCTGCTAGAAAAAAGTCAGATAAGGTCAATGCTCCTCTACGAAAACCAGTCTTCCAATCAAAGCAATATCACTTGACAAGCAGAACAAAACAGGGCACCCATAGTGGTCAGTGGGGAAGTCAATGTACTTCCATATGTATACAGAGATTTATCGTGATGGATTTTATGTAAATCCAACAGAACATAGATCATGACAGGTTCATAGGATGCAGCATGTAAGGCGTTGATTTTCTAAGGGGGAAGCTCAATACACCGGTCAACTAGCTGAGCAATGTATTGAGGGCAAAATATGCTATATAACTCTGAGTGAAAAATTCAGGCTCTATGACAGGTACATGAAGCCTTAAGGCATTTTTAAATAGAATAAGAAAAGAAGTCTCTTGCAATTGGAAAAGAACATTTGTATGTGTTTTTGGAGTCATGCAGATCATTTTGCGTTTTGTGCATATATTTTGTAATTTGGACACAATTCGCATTTAGAGATGTTAGAATCTATTCACTAGATTCAGATTTTACACTCGTCGTCGTGCCTTTCGTGGAATCTCTATAGTCCTAAAATTAAAGGCTATCATCACGTGTTTTATACACAACTTTTGTCAAAAGGGGTGTGTCACCAGATTTCACCAAACTGTTTCATAATGAAACAGATCTCTATTTCCTGATACACTGACTTTAAAAGTCCCTTTCCAGACTGACTGCATTCAAACGTCCTTAAGGAACTCAGCTTATAATTTTTAGGGACTCTCTTAGTGAAGGGGACTGTGATGAGTGACTGACGTAAAGCTAATGCAGTGTCCATGTTAAATAATGGCTCAAGCTCTATCCCAGGTAATTACAGACCAGTAAGCTTAACATCAACTGGGGTAAAAATGTTCTATGGACTTGTAAGAGATTATATACAGAAGTATGTGATAGAAAATAACATTACAAATGATAGCCAACATGGATAGTTTTCAAAGTAACCTGTAACCTGTTTTTAAGATGTGAGTAGAAGTCTGGATAGAGAAATAGCTGTGCATGTAGTGTTTTTGGATTTTGCAAAGGCATTTGACAGTGTCCAACATTGACCCCTAAAGGGTAAATTAATGTCTATAGGATTGGAAAGTAATATTTATAATTGGATTCAAATTGAAACTGGCTCAAAGACGACACCTGTTATGGACCTGGTGGTTAGGAGCACCCGGAATGACCTGATGAGTAAACTAGTAATCGGAACAAGCTCTGGGAAAGTGGGAACTCTGCTGACCGCAAACTCTACTCCTATCACACACACTAGAAATAGCCGTGGAGCGTACCTAACTCTCCCTAGATGCCTCTTCACAGCCTAAGAGCTAACTACCCCTAAAGATAGAAATAGAGCCTAACCTTGCCTCAGAGAAATTCCTCAAAGGTAAAGGCAGCCCCCACATATATTGACTGTGAGTTAAGAGGAAAGTCACAAACACAGGAATGAAACAGGTTTTAGCAAAGGAGGCCAGACTTCACTAAACAGTCAGAGGATAGAAAAGGGAACTATGCGGTCAGCACAAAAGACTACAAAAAACCACGCAGAGTAAGCAAAAAGACTCCCCACACCGACTCACGGTGTGGAGGTGCCACTCTGCACCCCAGAGCTTCCAGCTAGCAAGGGAATATCATGATAGCAAGCTGGACTAGAAATTAGCAGTACTAAGAAATATATTCAGGAAGCAGTAACAACAAATGAACTTGCAAAGACTTAGCTTCTGCTGGAGTAGACAGGTCCTCAGAGAAGTCCAAGAGAGATCTGAACCAATACTGATACATTGACAGCTGGCATGAAGTAACGATCTGAGTAGAGTTAAATAGGGAAGCCAGCCTAATAGTAAACGAGGTCAGCTGAGAAAGCAAACCTCAGAGACCAGCAGTTCCGCTCAAAGCCACCAGAGGGAGTCCAAGAGCAGAACTAACCAAAGTACCATTCATGACCACAGGAGGGAGTCCGAGAACGGAATTCACAACAGTACCCCCCCTTGAGGAGGGGTCACCGAACCCTCACCAGGGCCCCCAGGCCGATCAGGACGAGCCAAATGAAAAGCACGAACTAAATCGGCAGCGTGGACATCGGAGGCAACAACCCAGGAATTATCTTCCTGACCATAGCCCTTCCACTTAACCAGGTACTGAAGCTTCCGCCTCGAAATACGAGATTCCAAAATTTTTTCCACCACATACTCCAACTCCCCCTCAACCAACACCGGGGCAGGAGGATCAACGGAGGGAACTATAGGCGCCACGTACCTCTGCAACAACGACCTACGGAACACATTATGGATGGCAAAAGAAGCTGGAAGGACCAAACGAAATGAAACAGGGTTGAGAATTTCAGAAATCTTATAAGGACCAATGAAACGAGGCTTAAACTTAGGAGAAGAAACCTTCATGGGAACATAACGAGAAGACAACCAAACCAAATCCCCAACACGAAGTCGGGGACCAACACAACGACGGCGGTTAGCGAAACGTTGAGCTTTCTCCTGGGACAACGTCAGATTGTCCACTACGTGAGTCCAAATTTGCTGCAACCTGTCCACCACAGAATCCACACCAGGACAGTCAGAAGGCTCAATCTGCCCCGAAGAAAAACGAGGATGAAAACCAGAATTGCAAAAAAAGGCGTTACCAAAGTAGCCGAACTAGCCCGATTATTAAGGGCGAACTCAGCCAATGGCAAGAAGGTCACCCAATCATCCTGATCAGCAGAAACAAAGCATCTCAGATAGGTTTCCAAAGTCTGGTTGGTTCGTTCGGTTTGGCCATTTGTTTGAGGATGGAAAGCCGAAGAAAAAGACAAATCAATGCCCATCTTAGCACAAAAGGACCGCCAAAACCTAGAGACAAACTGGGAACCTCTGTCCGACACAATGTTCTCCGGAATGCCATGCAAACGAACCACATGTTGAAAAAATAATGGCACCAAATCAGAAGAGGAAGGTAATTTAGGCAAGGGTACCAAATGGACCATCTTAGAAAAGCGATTACAAACCACCCAGATGACAGATATCCTTTGAGAGACAGGAAGATCTGAAATAAAATCCATGGAAACATGCGTCTAAGGCCTTTTCGGGACTGGCAAGGGCAAAAGCAACCCACTGGCACGAGAACAGCAGGGCTTAGCCTGAGCACAAGTCCCACAGGACTGCACAAAAGAACGCACATCCCGAGACAAGGAAGGCCACCAAAAAGACCTAGCCACCAAATCTCTGGTCCCAAAAATCCCAGGATGACCAGCCAACACTGAGCAATGAACCTCAGAAATAACTCTGCCAGTCCATCTATCAGGGACAAATAGTTTCTCCGCTGGACAACGGTCAGGTCTATCAGCCTGAAACTCCTGCAGCACCCGCCGCAAATCAGGGGAGAGGGCAGACAGAATTACCCCCTCTTTGAGAATACCAGCCGGCTCAGGGACTCCCGGAGAATCAGGCACAAAACTCCTAGAAAGGGCATCCGCCTTCACATTCTTAGAACCTGGAAGGCATGAGACCACAAAATCGAAACGGGAGAAAAACAGCGACCATCGAGCCTGTCTAGGATTCAAACGCTTGGCAGACTCGAGATAAGTCAGATTTTTGTGATCCGTCAAGACCACCACGCGGTGCTTGGCTCCCTCAAGCCAATGTCGCCACTCCTCGAATGCCCACTTCATAGCTAGCAGCTCCCGATTGCCAACATCATAATTACGCTCAGCAGGCGAAAACTTTCTAGAAAAGAAGGCACATGGCTTCATCACAAAGCCATCAGAACTTCTTTGAGACAAAACAGCCCCTGCTCCAATCTCAGAAGCATCAACCTCGACCTGAAAAGGGAGCGAAATATCTGGCTGACGCAACACAGGGGCCGAAGAAAAACGACGTTTCAGCTCCTGAAAAGCCTCAACGGCCGCAGAGGACCAATTCACCACATCAGCACCTTTCTTTGTCAAATCAGTCAAAGGTTTAACCACACTAGAAAAATTAGCGATGAAGCGACGGTAAAAATTAGCAAAGCCCAGGAATTTCTGGAGGCTCTTCACAGATGTAGGTTGAGTCCAATCATAAATGGCCTGAACTTTAACAGGGTCCATCTTGATAGTAGAAGGGGAAAAAATGAAGCCCAAAAAGGAAACCTTCTGAACTCCGAAGAGACATTTAGACCCCTTCACAAACAAGGAATTAGCACGAAGGACCTGGAATACCATTCTGACCTGTTTCACATGAGACTCCCAATCATCCGAAAAGACCAAAATATCATCCAAATATACAATCATGAATCTATCTAGATACTTTCGGAAGATGTCATGCATAAAGGACTGAAACACAGATGGAGCATTTGAAAGCCCGAATGGCATTACCAGGAACTCAAAATGGCCCTCGGGCGTATTAAATGCTGTTTTCCATTCATTGCCCTGTTTAATATGCACAAGGTTATACGCCCCTCGAAGATCTATCTTGGTGAACCAACTAGCCCCCTTAATCCGAGCAAACAAATCAGACAGCAGAGGCAAAGGGTACTGAAATTTGACCGTGATCTTATTGAGAAGGCGGTAATCTATACAGGGTCTCAGAGAACCATCCTTCTTGGCCACAGAAAAGAACCCTGCTCCCAACGGTGATGAAGACGGGTGAATATGCCCTTTCTCCAAGGACTCCTTTATATAACTCCGCATAGCGGCGTGCTCTGGCACAGATAAATTGAAAAGTCAGCCCTTAGGAAACTTACTACCAGGAATCAAATTTATAGCACAATCACAATCCCTATGAGGGGGTAGGACACTGGATTTGGGCTCATCAAATACATCCTGGTAATCCGACAGAAACTCAGGGACTTCAGAAGGAGTGGAAGCAGAAATTGACACCAACGGAACATCGCCATGTACCCCTTGAGAACCCCAACTAGACACAGACATTGATTTCCAATCCAATACTGGATTATGAACCTGTAGCCAAGGCAAACCCAACACGACCACATCATGCAAATTATGCAACACCAAAAAGCGAATATCTTCCTGATGTGCAGGATCCATGCACATGGTCAACTGAGTCCAGTACTGAGGTTTATTCTTGGCCAAAGGCGTGGCATCAATTCCCCTTAATGGAATAGGATACTGCAAAGGCTCCAAGAAAAAAACACAGCGCCTGGCAAACTCCAAGTCCATCAAATTCAGGGCAGTGCCTGAATCCACAAATGCCATAACCGAGTAGGATGACAAAGAGCAAATCAGAGTAACAGACAAAAGAAATTTAGGCTGTACAGTACCAATGGTGACAGACCTAGCGAACCGCTTAGTGCGCTTAGGACAATCAGAGATAGCATGAGTGGGGTCACCACAGTAAAAACACAGCCTATTCTGACGTCTGTGTTCTTGCCGTTCAGTTCTGGTCAAAGTTCTATTACATTGCATAAGCTCAGGCCTCTGCTCAGAGGACACCGCCAAATGGTGCACAATTTTGCGCTCACGCAAACGCCGATCAATTTGGATGGCCAAGGACATTGATTCATTCAGACCAGCAGGCGTGGGGAATCCCACCATAATATCCTTAAGGGCTTCAGAAAGACCCTTTCTAAAAATTGCTGCCAGGGCACCCTCATTCCATTGAGTAAGCACAGACCATTTTCTAAACTTCTGACAATATATCTCTGCTTCATCCTGACCCTGACACAAAGCTAGCAAGATTTTCTCTGCCTGATCCACTGAATTCGGTTCGTCATAAAGCAATCCAAGCGCCAGAAAAAACGCATCTACATTAAGCAATGCAGGATCTCCTGGCGCAAGGGAGAATGCCCAGTCTTGAGGGTCGCCACGCAACAAAGAAATAATAATTTTTACTTGTTGAATGGGGTCACCAGAGGAGCGGGGTTTCAAAGCAAGAAACAGTTTACAATTATTTTTGAAATTCAGAAACTTAGATCTATCCCCAGAAAACAAATCAGGAATTGGAATTCTAGGCTCTAACATCGGATTCTGAACTACATAATCTTGAATGCTTTGTACTCTTGCAGTGAGATGATCCACACAAGAGGACAGACCTTGAATATCCATATCTACACCTGAGTCCTGAACCACCCAGAGATTAAGGGGAAAAGAGAGACAAAACACACTGCAAAGAAAAAAAATGGGTTCAGAACTTCTCTTATCCCTCTTTTTGAGATGCATTAACACTTTGTTGGCCAGCTGTACTGTTATGGACCTGGTGGTTAGGAGCACCCGGAATGACCTGATGAGTAAACTAGTAATCGGAACAAGCTCTGGGAAAGTGGGAACTCTGCTGACCGCAAACTCTACTCCTATCACACACACTAGAAATAGCCGTGGAGCGTACCTAACTCTCCCTAGACGCCTCTTCACAGCCTAAGAGCTAACTACCCCTAAAGATAGAAATAGAGCCTAACCTTGCCTCAGAGAAATTCCCCAAAGGTAAAGGCAGCCCCCCACATATATTGACTGTGAGTTAAGAGGAAAGTCACAAACACAGGAATGAAACAGGTTTTAGCAAAGGAGGCCAGACTTCACTAAACAGTCAGAGGATAGAAAAGGGAACTATGCGGTCAGCACAAAAGACTACAAAAAACCACGCAGAGTAAGCAAAAAGACTCCCCACACCGACTCACGGTGTGGAGGTGCCACTCTGCACCCCAGAGCTTCCAGCTAGCAATGGAATATCATGATACATTGACAGCTGGCATGAAGTAACGATCTGAGTAGAGTTAAATAGGGAAGCCAGCCTAACAGTAAATGAGGTCAGCTGAGAAAGCAAACCTCAGAGACCAGCAGTTCCGCTCAAAGCCACCAGAGGGAGTCCAAGAGCAGAACTAACCAAAGTACCATTCATGACCACAGGAGGGAGTCCGAGAACGGAATTCACAACAGACACCCAGAAAATAGTGATGAGCAACCTCCACATGTACTTACTGTATGCTGGCTATCAGATGTAAATCATTCAGCTGCGGCAAGAAAAACTAGAACTCCGAGTACTAAAAAATACTCGGAGGACCCCCGAGCATGCTCGAGAAATCTCGAGTAACGAGTATATTCGCTCATCACTACCAGAAAATTGAGTGAAGGACTGCTACTCTGAATAGTCTTTATTATAAGTGGTGTATCCCAAGACTGAGTGCCAGGTCTGATTTTTATCAAATTAGTTATTAATTTGATATAGATAAGATGGGATTGACAGTGTTGCTTCTAATTTTAGAATAATACCAACCTGTGTAGTATATAGTGCAGTCTATGGAGGAGGTTCATAATTTTCAGGTTGACTTAGACAAAATGAGTGTTAGGTCATCCAAGTGGCAGATGAGGTTTCAGGGGGAGATATGTAAAGTTACTGTATATACTTGGGCTAAAAATATGCAGGCATTGCATGGTTTAAGTGGAGTAAGGGTACTGTCACACTCTGCAACTTTCCAACGATCACGACCAGCGATACGACCTGGCCGTGATCGTTGGAAAGTCGTTGTGTGGTCGCTGGGGAGCTGTCACACAGACAGCTCTCCAGCGACCAACAATGCCGAGGTCCCGGGTAACCAGGGTAAACATCGGGTTACTAAGCGCAGGGCCGCGCTTAGTAACCCGATGTTTACCCTGGTTACCAGCGTGAAAGTAAAAAAAAAAAAACCGTACATACTCACATTCCGGTGTCCTTCAGGTCCCTTGCAGTCTGCTTCCCGCTCTGACTGAGTGCCGCCGTAAAGTGAAAGCAGATCACAGCGGTGATGTCACCGCTGTGATCTGCTCTTACTTTCCGGCCGGGAGTCAGTCAGAGCGGGAAGCACTGGCAGACGGCAAGGGACCTGAAGGACACCGGAATGTGAGTGTGTACGGTTTTTTTTTTTTTTTTACTTTTACGATGGTAACCAGGGTAAACATCGGGTAAGCGCGGCCCTGCACTTAGTAACCCGATGTTTACCCTGGTTACAAGCGAACGCATCGCTGGATCGCTGTCACACACAACGATCCAGCGATGACAGCGGGAGATCCAGCGACGAAAGAAAGTTCCAAACGATCTGCTACGACGTACGATTCTCAGCAGGGTCCCTGATCGCTGCTGCGTGTCAGACACAGCGATATCGTATGGATATCGCTGGAACGTCACAGATCGTACCGTCGTAGCGATCAAAGTGCCACTTTGTGACGGTACCCTTAGACTCAGAAAGTTACATGTAGAGAAGAATCTGGGTGTGTTTGTAGATCATAGATTAAATAATAGCATACAATGATAATCAGCAGCTTCTAAAGCCAGCAGTATATTGTCATGAGTTTATAGAGGTATGAAGTCACAGGACAGGGAAATACACAGTGACTTTACAAAGTGTTAGTGCGGCCTCATGTGGAGTATGCAGTTCAGTTTTGGGCAATGGTAGAAATGATGAACTGGAGTTAGAAAAGATACAAAGAAGAGCCACAAAACTGATAATGAGAGTAGGATAGTGGAGGATCTTGGTTATTGCAGCGTTGGCATCCCTGCACGCTGCTCCTCTCCCCCGGCAGGGACGCTGACTCACTGCCATGGCCCCTGTCCCGCACTTCCTCCTCCTTCCTCTTGGGCTGCTGCACAGGATCTGCACACTGCGGACTGGGAGATGCTTGCACCTGCCAGGGCCCATCTGTATACCAGCCATACCAATCTGCATCTGTGGTTCCTGTGTTCCTGTCGTGCCTGCCTGTATCAGCTGTAATCTCCTACTGGGCCATTCCAGCTACCTGTCCCTTGGGGGTCAGCTTCATTGCGCGCGTGGTCAGTCCTGTAGTAGCACCTGGTGTCCATTGGGAGCGAAGCCGAGCCCCTCCAGGCTCTCCTTGGACCATGGCACTTTGGTTCCACCACTTCCATTAGTTATGAGAACAGATAAAAAAATAATTACATATATTTAGTTTGGAGATGAGGCCTCTAAGAGGAAGCATAATTAATAATAAATAATTTTAAAAGTACTTAAATGGCCTATACAAAAAGTATTCAAAAGTGGCTTAATTTAGAACCACTAAAAAAGACAAGGGAGCACTTCCTCTGCCTGGAGATAGAAAGGTTCAATCTGCATACAATAAAACTAGGAGGAAAAAGACAGTGCAATAGAGTTTTATCCAAAGGAGATAAAGATGTTTAAATAAGGTAATACTAACCTGATTTAGTTGTGTATACACAACATTTTCATGACATATAAAATGTTGTGTATCTCCATAGAAGACAGTCCAGAAAGATTGAAAAATAATAAATAATAGTAATTTTATTTATATACCGACAAAATATTCTGAAGCACTTTATAATTAAGCGGGGGCATGTACTGTACAAATAATAAAGATGTTAGAAAGTAACACATAGTTGAACATTTACAGGAGGAGTGAGGGCTCTGCTTGCACGCTTAAAATCTATGAGGAAATAGGGAGGGGGACACAATAGGTAAAAAATGCTTGTCATGTATTGTCCAGCCATTATTATAATAAATAAAGCATTTCAAATAAGCTGCATGCTCCGGTCATCAGTCAGTCTTAGTACAGTTACCAAGTGCTATTGTGTGCATGGAGGATGTGGAGACAGATGAGTAAGATGAACCAGATTCTGAGGAGAATTTAGGAAGAGGGAACAGGGAAAAGTTAAATTAGTGAAGTGAGGTGATATGTTTGCCTAAAGAAATGTGTTTTTAAAGCACCCTTAAAAATGTGGTGGCTAGGTATTAGTCAGGGACGTGGTGCAGAACAGTGGAGAGCCTTGTGGGTGAGAGAGATAAGTTTATATAGTATTCCGTAGCGAATGGGCAACCAGTGCAATTACTGGCATCTGGAGGCATCGATATAGCAACTGGACAGAAATATGACCCTGGCTGTTGCATTCAGGAAAGATTTGGATTGGATAGGAGAGTGTTTGTGTAGAGGGTGACCAATCAGTAGAGTGTTGCAATAATCCGGCAGAGAATGAATAAGAGTGACAGTAAGAGTTTTGCACTTTCAAAAGTGAGAAAAGGTTGGATTCTCGAGATATTTTAAAGACGCAGGTAGCATAAGCGAGTGAGTGATTGGATGTAGGGAATAAAGGAAAGTTAAGTGTCAAATATGATCCCAAGACAGCATCTAGTAGGATTATACAGCCATCCTCCTGGGAATTTTCAAAGTAAGTACACTAACCTCAACAGATGTAACATGTCCTTATACAGTTTGTATTATAAAGTCTGGTGCCAAATCTGTTTTATTTTGTATTTACATAGCTTCATTTGCATTGTATAATAACTATGAGATGAGTTACATATAATTGCTATACTGTCTGCATGAATATGGTGTTATAAATGAAAATTAAAGAAAGTGACTAAAGATTTGTTGTTTGCTTTCCAGACCACAGGTCTTAAAAATGGAAACATGGTCTTTGAAACAAGAGAGCACAAGGGACTGCAAGAGCTGAAACCTCATTCTAAATCCAGTTCATCCTTGCAGCACAATGCAGAAATGCTTTATTTTAAGTCTAAGCACAAGGAGGCTTCATAGGTTTTGGCTTCAGGAACTGCAACTGGTTTTAAATTATTGGTTGTTTCCCCTTTGTACCATTTCAGGAGAATAGGAAAAACAATAAAGCTAGAACATTTGTGAATTTCTGGGAGTGCCTCAAACCGTAAAATAAGTTGGTCAGACACCCAACTCTACAGCCAACATGGTGAAGGGCGGACTCCCTGTTAGACCTGATGAGTCATATACTGATGGTTGCTTATTGGCCATTATTCACAAAAGTCTATCACTTCTGTCTATATTCTTCTTCCTGACATTAAACACAACACACAACAGTTTTCCATCCCTTTGTGTATAAGTATTTGAGCCTTGTTTCCTGCCTTTTATTAAATGGAGTACAGCTGCGGAGAAGATTTACATGATGCCAGTAAAACCTCCCAATCCTGATCCAGCAATGAGACCTGCAGCTGTAGGACATGACAGATTTTAAACAAACGCTGGAATCTCATGACACTTTGGAATCTGGACTACTGACATAAACGTCTGCACGTGCAGGCAAGATGAGGAGCATTCGATGAACAGCAATGGGGATAGCTGTGCTTTTCATAGCAATATGGAAAAAATATGACTAAATAAAGACCTATTGCGTTAATCCATTTTTCCACTACAGCGCCATTACATTTATTTGGTTTTGAGAAGACACATCTAAGGGGAAATGTGATTAACCTGTACAAGTACATAAATGGTCAATACAAAAATCCCATTCCAGGTAAATTCCCACAGAAGACAAAGGAAACAATCTCTCCATTTAGTGGAAAAAAAATTTAATCTCCACGGCAGACAAGGCTTCTTTACCACGAGAATTATCAATCTGTGGAGCAACGTACCTCTGGAGCTGGTCACAGCGGTATACAGCTATGGTTTCAAAAAAAGTCTTAAATCATTTTTTAGAAGAAAATAAAGCAACTACTTATATAAATGTATAAAATTATTTTCCTGAAAGTTAAGTAAAGACGATCAACACTCAGGATCAAATAGGAAAATTTGCCATTTTTGACCAGATTGGTTCATTTATTATAATTGCATCTACAGTATACCCTTTTCCTTCCTTGTTTATCCTCCTCTATCCCTCAGTTGAACCTTTTTTTCATCTGTAGTATATGACCAATTTGTAACAATTCCTTCTTAAAGGGACTCTGTCACCTGAATTTGGCGTGCTATGTAAAGGCCCTGTGTCCGGTCCGATGGGCGGTGTTTCCTCTTCTTTCATTCACCCCTTCCTTTCCCACTAGCCGCAATATTTTCTTGAATGTCAGTAGGTTTCCTCCGCAGTTCACGCGTGCGCAATGCAATCTTGCCTTGTGCACGCGCAGTATGCTTTGCCCAACTGCGGGCAAAGGCGAAAAGCATTAGTGCGCATGTCCCGGAAGTATTTTGCTGTGTTCCGGGACATAGAGCAGCGGCGCATGCTCACTAATGCTTTTCGGCTTTGCCCGCAGTTGGGCAAAGCATACTGCAAGTGCGCAAGGCAAGATTGCATTGTGCACGCGTGAACTACGGAGGAAACCTACTGACATTCAAGAAAATATTGTGGCCAGCGGGAAAGGAAGGGGTGAATGAAAGAAGAGGAAACACCGCCCATCGGACCGGACACAGGGCATTTACATAGCCTGCCAAATTCAGGTGACAGAGTCCCTTTAAATAAAAAAGACCACACCTATTTTTCTAGTCACTTTAAATCTTGGTAAGCAACAAAAATGTAAATTTTTAATATTTTAAAACTGCTTTTTATGACATATTATGCTAAAAACTGGTGTAAGTCGCCAAGTAAACGTGGCCCTTCATGGGATTTTATTTTCATCAGGTAGTTTCAATAGGTCACAGGTGGACACATCCAAGTATAATGAGCCTATTAGATACCCTTTCGTTGTACATGTGGATGCGCATTTATTTCCTTTCTGACTTTACCTACTTTCTTGCTAATGTATTACCTCTTTTGTTGTTTAGTCCAACCTCTGATTTATGCTTGATAGTCATTTTTTTTAGTAAATTCCTAGGGGTCATGATGGTCAGTCTGTATTTCAGGCTTCCCTGTGCTGAGTGTGTGAATATAAGCAGATCCTAAATGTAAACCATATAGCGTTGTCTGTTTAATGTAAAGGCTTAGAGTAAAGAATGGATTTTCTTATGTTGTACACATTACTTTCTCTTGCATACATGGTTTAGCTAAAGATCACCATATTTGTTCTTTTCTTCTGGTCACTAGCAAAACTATGGAATATCTCCACTTATTTAATAATTGCTTTACACCAGAATAACCTAAGAGGTATTAGCTGATCCACAGAGATAACTGATATTAAATTGATGCTGGTATGTCCTCTGCTTACTTATACCCCTGAGAATACTTTATTTTGGGTGCAATGACAATTCAAGGTTATCATAAAAATCTTGCATATTTACAAAATTAAAATGGCTTATAATTTGATATAATAACTGTGGAGATTATTCCAATATATACATTTGTTGAGAGAACAAAGCCTAACTAGCATGAGCATACAGGAATATTTGTGGACACTGATGTGGATGGTGACTTGGAAAATATTTAGATTTTATATACCTGTTTTAATGGCATGCAGAAAAAAACAGCTAAAAAGGTAATGAATACTACAAGCATAGCCTAGGTTCTAATTTTGGGTCTAAAAATGGGTAAGTAAAAACAGTGGGCCCTTGCTGTCACACACAGTGTATAACAGACTAAGTTCAACACAAAGGGCTAAGGGAAACCAAACACTAGGAAAGGGGGAGTGGAGACCCCTAGACCGATCTAACGTCACCCTATTTGTCCTATCATCCCTATATAGATTCCGCACCTATCGCCGAGCAGGATACCTAATCCCTGCCTGACCCTGGCAATAAACTCTACACCGAGGAGTACAGGATGAGCGCTAGTCAATCCTTACATCCGCTAAAGACAACTGGGATAGACAAACGAAATAAGGGAACACTTAGCTTGAGAAGACTTAGAGGGAGACACCAACGTCCTCCAAACTCCAAAAAGGGTGATAACCAACTGCTATTGCTCCAAGCCTCAATAGGGAAATGCAAATAGAAAATATCAATGTTCTTGCAAGCAGCAAGTATATCAACACTCAGGTCTAGGTGTGGCCATTAGCACCGGGGGAGGTGGCCATTCGTCTTCAAAGCAAACTACTTAGACCACCTGAAGACAGATGCAGTGCAACAGTCTGCAGCCTCTGACACATGCATGGCACTTGCCCACTGCTCACCTTTAGAAACCTTCTCCTTTTTATTTTTGGTATACCACTTATATATTTAGGAATATTTGAGAAAGAATTTGACTATTGCAATTTAGCAAGAATACTTTGGATAACCCAATTCCTCAATGTAACCTGCAGATTTCAGAATACTATTTTTGAGATGAGACATTGCATAAAATACATAATTAAAGCATAAGAATAGTGCATTAAACAGTTATAATTGCCTTAACTAGTCCACAGTTTCACACAAGTTGTCATTTCTTGCTTGATGTACTATGCAATCAGAATAAATTTACTGTAGAATTATTTTGTTCTACAAACCCCATAAGGGACATGATGACTATAGCCAGCATTTCAATCAGGCTGTCCATGTAAAAGTCAGTACCTCACTGACGGATACATAAAAGTGGAAAGCTATTATAGAGACGCATAGTTTCAGTACTGTTTATAGTAAATTCAATTACCTGCATGGTCGCTCTTGCATTACCTAATGCTCCGAGCAGCGCAGCAATTTGCAAATAAACTGCTTGCAGATCTAATTTTTTAATGGTAGATCAGTCACATTTAGCATTTTTTATTGAGTAAGCCACCTACATATCTTTTTAAATGTTTAATTCTGCTAAATAACTGATATCATATAAACAGCGCTAATTGTGCCTTGCATTGTGTATCAATCAGACGACACATATGAGAAGACTGTACAAATTGTCGTAGGATCAAAGTGGTTTGAAAAAAAAATAACAGAAGTCATATTCACCTTACTAATTCCTCACTACATGTGTTCCAGTGGTGGCATGCAACAGCAAGTCTTCAGCTGAAGCGGTCATATGTCCATGATAGGACCTCATCGCTGCAGCAGAAAGGGGATCCATAGGAATGTTAGAAGTGTGGGTCAGTGAAGTGAGTATGACATTTTTTAAAACGGACTTTTTGTAAAAAAGTTTACTGGCTGCACAACCTCTTAATTATCTGGGGTAAACATATTTGTAAATTTTTAGCCACCTAGCAAGCAAACAGCCACTAATTTGAGGGTAGACTTCTGAACCTCTCACTGCCATTACTTCTCGTTGATACAAGATCTGTTCCTGGATTGGAGTGCTCACTATTTGCTTGTTCTCCAAACTTTCCCTTGTGGGAATGCAAAGTGAAAAATATATCTCGTCCCTCACTGCTGGTGATTGCCTGCTAGCATAGTAGTGGCTGTGGAGTTTGAGATCTCCACCGTTTTTTTTTGGGGGGGAATCAACTAATATTAAATAGGCTCTAGCCTCTAGGACAAGTCTGTGGCTGCAAATACAGTTGTCTTCTGCTGAATATCTTAGGCTCATTATAGTGTCATGGATGTGCCTATCATTGGATGCTCTGGTACTCTCATGGGCCAGTCCAGTATTGAGACATGTGCAGGTTCACGCATGGCAATAGGCCTTCAGCAAATTTATTTCTCTATAAATGTCATAGTGACTGCAAAGACCTCCTCAATTGTAGTACTATGAGCAAAATGACATTAAATGTCAATGTATAAGGGGCTCAAAGAACTGGAAATGAAGGGTGGCCTGAATCTCTATCATTTAAAAAAAAAACAAAAAAAAACCATAATCAGGTTCCTCTCATCATGTTCTCATACGCTTTATGCAGTTAATAGCCTCTGTGTCTGTACTGCTACATACTTAGGCTGTTAACTGGTTCATGCAGCTTTACATGAACACCCGATCCTTACACTATGGCTGGTCCGAACAACTAAAGCAATTGTTACCATCCACCTCTCGTGTCTCCCCTTTTCCTCATAGTTTGTAAGCTTGCGAGCAGGGCCCTCATTCCTCCTGGTATCTATTTTGAACTGTGATTTCTGTTATGCTGTAATGTCTATTGTCTGTACAAGTCCCCTCTATAATTTGTAAAGCGCTGCGGAATATGTTGGCGCTATATAAATAAAATTATTATTATTATTATTATCTCACTCCTAATGGAGAGTAATCACTATAATTCTTGGACCTGTTTCAGGAACAGCCTTTTCCTATTTATCCACAAAAATTCCACTAAAGTCAATTACTCTAATTGTTTTTGTTACAAATAAAGTCTCTGAGAACTTATATAGTGCACTTATTATGTTGATAGGATCTGTATATCCACATCATGCCAAAAAAAAGTTCAAAATATGATGTGATTTTTTTTATATTATTCTCCCTTTTATAAATTACTGGTTAGCGGATGGGTTTGCCTAAGAAACAAATGAGAGAAGCTCTTTCTTGTGGCAGCTGCAGTGTATGGAACTGTGAAAAGGAGAGTAATGCTCTTATCCGGTAATACTGACGTAACCCTGGAGATTCAGCGACTTACACAACGTCACACTGGGATGGAGTGAGAAAGCTAGGATTACTGACTAAGTCCAAGAACTAAATTTATGCACATCTAGAACCTGGAAGAGATCACTGGCACAAGATATAATCTGAGGTGAACCACGGCAGTGCTCAAAGCAGTCAATCAATCTGCCAACAAACCAACCAGTATTAAAAAGGAGACACCGTGAGTCCATTAACAATGTAAGTCATGAGCCTATTAATAATGGCCAATTTACAGAGTCTGTTACATTTGTATCATGGCCAAAGAAAGACAACAGCATTAATGCGTCACCATATTTTTCCATGCTGTAAACCATATACTTTTTCTCCGTCACAGAAAATTCATGTATTCCAGCATCAGCTCCATGCACATATCTCAGTACACGCACAACGTGCATCCAGCATATGGACGATTAGACAACATTTTACCTTCCAATTATGTTTTGCTGCTTCTGGCCATTCAGTGACTGATACAACATAACATGTTCATTATTTGACACTTGGACATAACTGCTTTTGCCGACTACTGATTGCTTCCATATTAAAATCCTACTTTTTCTATTTTTCTGGAACATCACATGCTGAATTATTTTAGACATATTACCTCCAGATGCAATATTAACCATTGTATAAGCAAATATATTTTGTCATATAAAGTCTGAAACAATCAGAATTCTAGTGAGCTGCAATCAGGAGAATCTGCCTGTTACCAAAGAGGCCACTTGAGCATAGCTGCCAGTGACTACTAAGCTGCCTGAGATCAAAGCTACATATAATGAGTGCATACATGAAGGTACTCATCATACAAATGGCTTCAAGCAGACTATTATATAGGTTGTCATGAGGAACTGCTCAATCCATAACTGCATTGGTAGATAAGCTGGCACTGCTGCCAATAGATGACTTGTGCTCAGAAAGAATGACCAGTGTCATGTAACATCAGAGGTTAACTTGGGCACAAAATATAATCCAGTAGATTATATTAGTGATGCTTTAGTCAGCAAATCCGACAGATACATATTCCACATTTCGACCTTAATTGGTCTTTGTCAAGGGTTCAGATAAAACAATATAGTGAAAACCACATAGTAAAAAAGCGGATTAATAACATAATTAAATAAAGTATATACATGATATAGACTAATATCTATATATGTGTCAAGGCACATAAAAGCCTATGTTTTTAATATACAAAAATGTATTGAGAATGATTTGCAAAAGTAGCATAAAGGTAATTACAATTCCTCTTAGGAAATTCTTGCATAATATTGTCTGATTGTAAAGGATATAGAATCATGCTGTGAATGAACGGAAACCTATCCAGGCAACTAGTTTCCGGCTAATGCGGTCCTTCGTCTATGACAAAGTCACGGATGGAAGAGAAACAACTGTGTATATATGACTTAAGTAAAAAATAAGGATATACAATATAAAGAGGCAAAAAGCTATGGAGCCACACTAAATAAGCATCCACAGTGGCGTAACACCAATGGTGGCAGGCCACACAGCTGCTATGGGTCCCCTCGCCCATCATTGCACGCTCAACTGTATTGGCATCCTCCATCATTCTTCCTCGGCATCTGATGTGAGGTGAGTATTGCAGTTTTTTGTTTCAATTAGTGAATAAATTATGGGGGCCATAATACTATATGGAGGACTATGGGGGTGCATTATACAATACAATAGAGAGGACTATGGGGTGCATTATACTCCATGGAGGACAATGAGGAATGCATTATACTATATGGAAGATTATGGGGTGCATTATACTATACAGTGGACTATGGGGAGTGCAGTATACTGTAGGAGGACTATGTGATGCATCATACGCTATGGAAGTCTTTTGGGTGCATCACACTAAATGGAGGAAGATGGGGAGTGCATTATACTATTTGGAGGACTATGGGGTGTGCATTAAACTATATGGAGGACTATGGGTAGTGCAGTATACTGTAGGAGGACTATGGGGTGCATTATACTATATGGAGGACTGTGGGATGCATTATACTATATGGAGGACTATGGAGTGCATTATACTATAAGGTGGACTAAAGGGTGCATTATACCATATGAAGGACTATGGGAAGTTCATATACTATATGAAAGATTATGGGGAGTGCATTGTAATATATGGAGGACAATGGGGTGTGCATTATACTATATTGAGGACTATGGGTAGTGCAGTATACTGTATGAGGACTATGGGGTGCATTATACTATATGGAGAACTATGAGATGCATTATACTATATGGAGAACTATGGAGTGCATTATACTATAAGGTGGACTATTGGGTGCATTATACTATATGGAGGACTGTGGGGAGTGCATTATACTATATGGAGAACTATGGAGGGCTATGTGAGACCATCATACTATATGGAAGGCTATGAGGGGGTGATTGTAGTGTTTGGAGGACAATGTGGGGGCCATTATAATATTTGGAGGGCTATGTGGGGGCCTTATTCTGCATGCAAGCAATTGTATATTATGAAGGTTTGTGTGAGGTTCATTGTACTGTGTTGTGGCTATTACACTGTTTAGAGGGCTAGTATGGGCCATTATACAGTATGTAGAAGTGTGGTGGCCATTATACTGCACGGAGGGCAGTGTAAGTGCATTATACAGTACTATATAGAGTACTATGGGGTACATTATACTCTATGGAGGACGATAAGGTGCATTATACTATATGGAAGACTATGTGGTGTCAATTATATTTGGAGGGTTATATTGGGGCCATTCTAATATCTGGAGTGCTACGTGGGGGCAATTATACTGTATGCAAGCAACTGTACAGTGTGAAGGTTTGTGTGGGTTCCATCGTACTGTGTGGTGGCCATTATACTGTTTGAAGGGCTAGTGTGGGTATCATACAGCATTTGTGGGGCACTTTTATTAGCATCATACTTTATAAGTGCAATGAGAGGGAGAGTCTAGAGATTACATAATGCCACCCAGGAATACACCAGTTGCTCGTTTTGCTGATGCTTTGTCTAAGGTAGGTATTGCAGAGATTAGACGATTGTAAAGAATTTGCAACGTAATAACGGGATACATGAAAAGAAAGTTGTTCTAGTCTAGGCCCATGTAGCCTTGAAGTGATCTTCAGATTCCCTAAAATACTAGCCCAAATACATGGAAACTGGAGGCACACGATAAGCATTCTAACTCTTAAGATTCCATTATCAACCCAAGAGTCATAGTCCGAATATAACATAAATGGATGGAGACCATTGTGCTATGAAATAGGACAGTCTACTTCAGCCTGCAAGGGAAAACATTATATAACAAATCTTCCTACTTTTATTCAGTTTGACAATAGATATGTTTCAGTAGCAGGGTGGATAAAGAAAGTTATCTTGAGTGAATATAATAAAACAATAGAGGAGGGGAGTTCTGGAGCTCTTAAAATGCATTAGTGCCCTCTGATTCATGAGCCAATCTCAGTGAATGGGTCTATAGGATAATGATTCCTATTTTTATCACATGTTTGGCAAAGAGATGCCATGGCCTGCAGCTGCAGAATGTTCCCACGAAACTGTTATTATTATTTATACTTTCTTAAGTTTGCAGTGCAGCGCTCAAAAATGGGATTAAACACATAAAGGGGCCAGGATCATAGCTGTTTTCAAGTGGGGACATAATAGGACACAATAAAGAGTATTGATTGTACTTGTATAATCTGCACAAAGGCCAGCATTCATACACATTATTTACCTGCACCTGTTCTACATGGATTCACTCCAGGTACTGTAAAGGCATTTAAAGGGTTTGCCTGATAAACCACATTTTTCATCAACTCACAGAATTCATATGTATAAATAATGGCTGGGGGTCCAGTTTCTAAGATTCCAACCAATAATGAAAATGGGGGACTCAACGTCCTCTTGGTACCTACCACAGTGAATGGAGCAGATGTTGCACATGCTAAGCTCCTTTCTTACAAGTGAGTTTCAGATCCCTAAAATCATGATAAGAGGTCCCAGACCCCCTAGCAACTATGGCTCCCTGGAACTAACCTAAAGGGCACTTACTTATTGAGCCAAAGGAGCTATACAGGGTAAGAGGAGAGCTGAGCATATTACTGAATGTACTAGATCTTGGCATGATGAGTACTCAGTGCCCAACTGGAACTCTTATCCTAAGCAGATGTCTAGCTGTTAAAAGGGTTAGATAATCAGAGATAAACCTTTTTATAAAAATTGCCCACCAAAGCAATCAGCTGGTTACTTGGAGTCCCTTTATTGGCATATTCCACAAACAGCTGATTTTGTTGGGGAATGGCTAGACAGGATTTTTCCTGACAGCAGCAGCATAGGTGAAGTGCAGTATTACATGGCTGTCCCTTTAGCCCTCTTAACTACTTTAACCCCTTCATGACCCAGCCTATTTTGGCCTTAATGACCTTGCCGTTTTTTGCAATTCTGACCAGTGTCCCTTTATGAGGTAATAACTCAGGAACGCTTCAACGGATCCTAGCGATTCTGAGATTGTTTTTTCGTGACATATTGGGCTTCATGTTAGTGGTAAATTTAGGTCGATAATTTCTGAGTTTATTTGTGAAAAAAACGGAAATTTGGCGAAAATTTTGAAAATTTCGCAATTTTCACATTTTGAATTTTTATTCTGTTAAACCAGAGAGTTATGTGACACAAGATAGTTAATAAATAACGTTTCCCACATGTCTACTTTACATCAGCACAATTTTGGAAACAAATTTTTTTTTTGCTAGGAAGTTATAAGGGTTAAAATTTGACCAGTGATTTCTCATTTTTACAACAAAATTTACAAAACCATTTTTTTTAGGGACCACCTCACATTTGAAGTCATTTTGAGGGTTCTATATGGCTGAAAATACCCAAAAGTGACACCATTCTAATAACTGAACCCCTCAAGGTGCTCAAAACCACATTCAAGAAGTTTATTAACCCTTCAGGTGTTTCACAGCAGCAGAAGCAACATGGAAGTAAAAAATGAACATTTAACTTTTTAGTCACAAAAATGATCTTTTAGCAACAATTTTTTTATTTTCCCAAGGGTAAAAGGAGAAACTGGACCACGGACGTTGTTGTCCAATTTGTCCTGAGTACGCTGATACCTCATATGTGGGGGTAAACCACTGTTTGGGCGCACGGCAGGGCTCGGAAGGGAAGGAGCGCCATATGACTTTTTCAATGAAAAATTGGCTCCAATCTTTAGCGGACACCATGTCGCATTTGGAGAGCCCCCGTGTGCCTAAACATTGGAGCTCCCCCACAAGTGACCCCATTTTGGAAACTAGACCCCCCAAGGAACTTATCTAGAAGCATAGTGAGCACTTTAAACCCCAAGGTGCTTCACAAATTGATCCGTAAAAATGAAAAAGTACTTTTTTTCACATAAAAATTATTTTAGCCTCAATTTTTTCATTTTCACATGGGCAACAGGATAAAATGGATCCTAAAATTTGTTGGGCAATTTCTCCTGAGTACACCGATACCTCACATGTGGGGGTAAACCACTGTTTGGGCACATGGTAAGGCTCGGAAGGGAAGGAGCGCCATTTGACTTTTTGAGTGAAAAATTATCTCCATCGTTAGCGGACACCATGTCGCGTTTGGAAAGCCCCTGTGTGCCTAAACATTGGAGCTCCTCCACAAGTGACCCCATTTTGGAAACTAGACCCCCCAAGGAACTCATCTAGAGGCATAGTGAGCACTTTAAACCCCCAGGTGCTTCACAAATTGATCCGCAAAAATGAAAAAGTACTTTTTTTTCACACAAAATTTCTTTTAGCCTCAATTCTTTCATTTTCACATGGGCAACAGGATAAAATGGATCCTAAAATTTGTTGGGCAATTTCTCCTGAGTATGCCGATACCTCATATGTGGGGGTAAACCACTGTTTGGGTGCACGGCAAGGCTCGGAAGGGGAGGCGTGCCATTTGACTTTTTGAATGGAAAATTAGCTCCAATCGTTAGCGGACACCATGTCGCATTTGGAGAGCCCCTGTGTGCCTAAACATTGGAGCTCCCCTACAAGTGACCCCATTTTGGAAACTAGACCCCCCAAGGAACTTATCTAGATGCATAGTGAGCACTTATAACCCCCAGGTGCTTCACAGAAGTTTATAACGCAGAGCCGTGAAAATAAAAAAATAATTTTTCTTTCCTCAAAAATGATTTTTAGCCCAGAATTTTTTATTTTCCCAAGGGTAATAGGAGAAATTGGACCCCAAATGTTGTTGTCCAGTTTGTCCTGAGTACGATGATACCCCATATGTGGGGGTAAACCACTGTTTGGGCGCACGGCAGGGCTCGGAAGGGAAGGCACGCCATTTGGCTTTTTGAATGGAAAATTAGCTCCAATCATTAGCGGACACCATGTCGCGTTTGGAGAGCCCCTGTGTGCCTAAACATTGGAGCTCCCGCACAAGTGACCCCATTTTGGAAACTAGACCTCCCAAGGAACTAATCTAGATGTGAGGTGAGCACTTTGAACCCCCAAGTGCTTCACAGAAGTTTATAACGCAGAGCCATGAAAATAAAAAATAATTTTTCTTTTCTCAAAAATGATTTTTTAGCCCACAATTTTTTATTTTCCCAAGGGTAACAGGAGAAATTGGACCCCAAAAGTTGTTGTCCAGTTTCTCCTGAGTACGCTGATACCCCATATGTGGGGGTAAACCACTGTTTTGGCACACGTCGGGGTTCGGAAGGGAAGTAGTGACGTTTTGAAATGCAGACTTTGATGGAATGCTCTGCGGGCATCAGGTTGCGTTTGCAGAGCCCCTGATGTGCCTAAACAGTAGGAACTCCCCACAATTGACTCCATTTTGGAAACTAGACCCCCAAGTTCCCCAAGGGAACTTATCTAGATGTGTAGTGAGCACTTTGAACCCCCAAGTGCTTCACAGAAGTTTATATCGCAGAGCCGTGAAAATAATAAATGTGTTTCCTTTCCTCAAAAATATTTTTTTAGCCCAGAATTTTTTATTTTTGCAAGAGTAACAGGAGAAATTGGACCCCAAAAGTTGTTGTCCAGTTTCTCCTGAGTACGCTGATACCCCATATGTGGGGTTAAACCACTGTTTGGGCACATGCCGGGGCTCGGAAGGGAAGTAGTGACGTTTTGGAATGCAGACTTTGATGGAATGGTCTGCGGGCATCATGTTACGTTTGCAGAGCCCCTGATATGCCTAAACAGTAGAAACCCCCCACAAGTGACCCCATTTTGGAAACTAGACCCCCAAAGGAACTTATCTAGATGTGTGGTGAGCACATTGAACCCCCAAGTGCTTCACAGAAGTTTACAACGCAGAGCCGTGAAAATAAAAAATAATTTTTCTTTCCTCAAAAAAGATGTTTTAGCAAGCAATTTTTTATTTTCACAAGGGTAACAGGAGAATTTGGACCCCAATATTTGTTGCCCAGTTTGTTGTGAGTACGCTGATACCCCATATGTGGGGGTAAACCACTGTTTGGGCACACGTCAGGGCTCGGAAGGGAAGTAGTGACATTTGAAATGCAGACTTTGATGGAATGGTCTGCGGGCGTCACATTGCATTTGCAGAGCCCCTGATGTGCCTAAACAGTAGAAACACCCCACAAGTGACCCCATTTTGGAAACTAGACCCCCGAGGGAACTTATCTAGATGTGTGGTGAGCACTTTCAACCCCCAAGTGCTTCACAGAAGTTTATAACGCAGAGCCGTGAAAATAAAAAATAATTGTTCTTTCCTCAAAAATTATGTTTTAGCAAGTAATTTTTTATTTTTGCAAGGGTAACAGGAGAAATTGGACGCCAACAGTTGTTGCCCAGTTTGTCCTGAGTACGCTGGTACCCCAAATGTGGGGGTAAACCACTGTTTGGGCGCACGTCGGGGCTTGGAAGGGCGGGAGCACCATTTGACTTTTGAACGCAAGATTGGCTGGAATCAATGGTGGCGCCATGTTGCGTTTGGAGACCCCTGATGTGCCTAAACAGTGGAAACCCCTCAATTCTAACTTCAACACTAACCCCAACACACCCCTAATCCTAATCCCAACTGTAGCCATAACCCTAATCACAACCCTAACCCCAACAAACCCCTAACCACAACCCTAACCGCAACACACCCGTAACCCTAATTCCAACCCTAATCCTAACCCTAATCCCAACCGTAACCCTAATCCCAACCCTAACCACAACTGTAACCCCAACACACCCCTAACCCTATCCGTAACCCTAACCACAAGCCTAATCTTAACCCTATTTCAAACCCTAGCCCTAATTCCAACCCTAACTCTAATTCCAACCCTAACCCTAAGGCCTATGTGCCCACGTTGCGGATTCGTGTGAGATTCTTCCGCACGATTTTTGAAAAATCTGCAGGTAAAAGGCACTGCGTTTTACCTGCGGATTTACAGCAGATTTCCAGTGTTTTTTTGTGCGGATTTCACCTGCGGATTCCTATTGAGGAACAGGTGTAAAACGCTGCGGAATCCGCACAAAGAATTGACATGCTGCGGAAAATACAACGCAGCGTTTCTGCACGGAATTTTCCGCACCATGGGCACAGCGGATTTGGTTTTCCTTAGGTGTACATGGTACTGTAAACCTGATGGAAAACTGCTTCGAATTCGCAGCGGCCAATCCGCTGCGGATCCGCGGCCAATCCGCTGCGGATCCACTGCCGATCCGCTGCGGATCCGCTGCGGATCCGCGGCCGATCCGCTGCCGATCCGCTGCCGATCCGCTGCCGATCCCCGGCCGATCCGCTGCGGATCCGCGGCCGATCCGCGGCCGATCCGCTGCGGATCCGCGGCCGATCCGCTGCGGATCCGCTGCGGATCCGCGGCCGATCCGCTGCCGATCCGCTGCCGATCCGCTGCGGATCCCCGGCCGATCCGCTGCGGATCCGCGGCCGATCCGCTGCGGATCCGCGGCCGATCCCCTGCGGATCCACGGCCGATCCCCTGCGGATCCGCTGCGGATCCGCTGCGGATCCGCTGCGGATCCGCTGCCGATCCGCTGCGGATCCGCTGCGGATCTGCTGCCGATCCGCTGCGGATCCGCTGCCGATCCGCTGCCGATCCGCTGCCGATCCGCTGCGGATCTGCGGCCGATCCGCTCTGTGTGCACATGCCATAACCCTACCCCTAACCCTAACCCTACCCGTAACCCTAACCCTACCCCTAACCCTACCCCTAGTTCTAACCCTAGTTCTAACCCTAACCCTAGTGGAAAAAGAAAAAAAAATATTTTCTTTATTTTATTATTGTCCCTACCTATGGGGGTGATAAAGGGGGGGGTTTATTTATTATTTTTTGATTTTGATCGCTGTGATAGAACCTACCACAGCGATCAAAATGTACTTGTAAGGAATCTGCCGGCTGGCAGATTCGGCGGGCGTACTGAGCATGCGCCCGCCATTTTGGAAGATGGCGGCGCCCAGCGAGGAGGCGTACGGACACCGGGAGGATCGGTAAGTATGAAGGGGTGGTGGGGGGGTGGATTGGAGCACAGGGGGGGTGATTGGAGCACAGGGGGGGTGATCGGACCACAGGGGGGAGCGGACAGCAGGACGGGGGAGCCGGCAGGCGGACGGAGGGGACTGGAGGACTAACGGAGGACTGGGGGGGCGATCGGTGGGTGTGGGGGGGGTGACTTCAGGTTTTCCAGCCATGGCCGATGATATTGCAGCATCGGCCATGGCTGGATTGTAATATTTCACCAGTTTTTTAGGTGAAATATTACAAATCGCTCTGATTGGCAGTTTCACTTTCAACAGCCAATCAGAGCGATCGTAGCCACGGGGGGGTGAAGCCACCCCCCCTGGGCTGAAGCACCACTCCCCCTCTCCCTGCAGATCGGGTAAAATAGGAGTTAACCCCTTCACCCGATCTGCAGGGACGCGATCATTCCATGACGCCACATAGGCGTCATGGGTCGGATTGGCACGGGTTTTCATGACGCCTACGTGGCGTCATGGGTCGGGAAGGGGTTAATAAATATACAGCCCTGGCAAAAATTAAGAGACCACTGCAAAATGTGCAGTTTGTCTGATTTTTCTCTTTATAGGTATATTTTTGAGTAAAATTAAATAGTTCTTTAAAGTCTACAAACTTCTGACAACATGTCTCCGAATTCCCAAGCAATACATTTTGTTTGTTTTTTTCTGAAAAGGAGAAACGGTCAAAATTAATTAAAAAACAGTGCTTTCAGACCTCAAATAATGCAAAGAAAACAAGTTCATAATCATTTAGAAACAACAATACTAATGTTTTAACTCAGGAAGAGCTCAGAAATCAATATTTTGTGGAATAACCATGATCTTTAATCACAGCTTTCATGCGTCTTGGCATGCTTTCCACCAGTCATTCACACTGCTTCTGGCGCAAGAATATAAGCAGCTCTTCTTTGTTTGATGGCTTGTGACTATCCATCATCCTCTTGATTACATTCCAGTAGTTTTCAATGGGGTTCAGGTCTGGAGATTGGGCTGCCCATGACAGGGTTTTCAAGTGGTCGTCTCTTACTTTTTGCCAGAGCTGTATATACATGCATACATACACAGTGGCATATAAAAGTTTGGGCACCCCTGGTCAAAGTCACTGTTATTGTGAGCAGTTAAGCAAGTTGAAGATGAAATGATCTCTAAAAGAGTTAAAGTTAAATATGACACATTTTCTTTGTATTTTAGGCAACAAATTACATATATATATATATATACTGCACAGGGTGGGCCATTTGTATGAATACACTTAAATCAAATGGGAATGGTAGGTGATATCAAGTTCCTGTTTGTGGCACATTAGTACATGGGAGGGGGAAAGCTTTTCAAAATGGGTGGTGACCATGGCTGCCATTTTGAAGTCGGCCATTTTGGATCCAACTTTATTTTTTCAATGGGAAGAGGGTCATAGGACACACTAAACTTATTGAGAATTTCACAAGAAAAACAATGGTGTGCTTGGTTTTAATGTAACTTTATTCTTTCATGAGTTATTTACAAGTTTATGACCACTTATAAAATGTGTTCAAAGTGCTGCCCATTGTGTTGGATTGTCAATGCAACCCTCTTCTCCCACTCTTGACACACTGATAGCAACACCTCAGAAGAAATGCTAGCACAGACTTCCAGTATCCTTTGTTTCAGATGCTGCACATCTCGTATCTTCACAGCATAGACAATTGCCTTCAGATGACCCCAAAGATAAAAGTCTAAGGGGGTCAGATTGGGAGACCTTGGTGGCCTGGAAAGTGGATTGGTCAGCGTGGGCCAGTTGAATGGTGTATCCATGGAAATGACCCACCCTGTATGCATGCATATGCATATATATATATATATAGAGAGAGAGAGAGTCATTTTTTACATTTTAAAAATTATAAAAAGGAAAATGGACTGATGCAAAAGTTTGGGCACCCTTGGAGATTTGTGTGGTCAGATAACTTTGATCAAGGTTTCAGACTTTAACTAGGGTTATGGTTTGTTCACTGTCATTGTTAGGAAATGCCTAGTGATGCAAATTTCTGAGTTTTATAAAAATCCAGCCTGCTCTAACCTTGTGCCAAAAAACAGCAGCCATGGGTCATTCTAAGCAGCTGCCTAGCACTCTGAAAATGGAAATGATGAAGGACCAAAAAGCAGGAGAAGAGAATAAGAACATAGCAAAGTTTTTTCAAGTTTCCCTTTCCTGAGTTCGAAATGTAATTAAGAAATGGTAGTTAACAAGAACAGTGGAGGTCAAGATAAGGTCTGGAAGACCAAGCAACATTTCAGTGAGAGCTGCTCATAGGATTACTAGAAAGGCAAATCAGAACCCCCACTTGACTGCAAAAGACCTTCAGAAAGATTTAGCAGACTCTGAAGTTGCGGTACATTGTTCTACTGTTCAGAGACAGCTGCACAAATATGGCCTTCATGGAAGAGTCATCAGAAGAAAACCTCTCCTGCTTCCTCACCATACAATTCAGCATCAGAAGTATTCAAAAGAACATCTAAACAAGCCTGATGCATTTTGGAAACAAGTCCTGTGGACCGATGTGGTTAAAATAGAACTCTTTGTCCATGTGGAGAAAAAAAAAGGCACAGAATTTCAGGAAAAGAACATCTTGCCAACCTTTAAGCATGGGGTGGACTAATCATGCTTTGGGGTTGTGTTGCAGCCAATGGCACAGGGAACATTTCCTGGGTAGAGGGAAGAATGGATTCAATGAAATTTCAACAAATTCTTGATGCAAGCATAACATCATCTGTAAAAAAGCTGAAGTTGAAAAGTTGATGCTTCTACAAATGGATAATGATCCTAAATACATGTCAAAATCCACAATAGACTACCTCAAAAGGTGCAAGATGAAGGTTTTACAATAGCCTTCACAGTTTCCTGATCTGAACATCATTGAAAATCTGTGTCTAGAACTCAAAACAGCAGTGCATGTAAGATGACTCTCTGTATATATATATTTGTTGTCTACAATATTAAGGAAATGTGTAATCTTTAACCTTAGGCCTTTTAGAGATAATTTCATCTTTATCTTGCTTAACTGTTCACAATAATGGTAATTTTGACTAGGGGTGACCAAACTTTTACATGCCACTGTATATCTATCTATCGCAGAATAGAAGATACTGCTCTGTTGATGTGAGGTCAAATGAAATAGCAGAATTATCAGCAGGAGTAGTGCGTGACAACTCAGTGCTGACAGAGATTGTCACTGAGCAGAAGATATTAGCCCCATTTCAGAAACAAGAAAAGTCCCAGATAAACCCTTAGGTTATGTGCCCACGTTCAGGAAACTGTGCAGAATGTTCCTGAGCAAATCCGGACTATTTTTGCAGGAAATCCGCACGTGTATTTTTCATGTTATTCTCGAGTTTTTTGCACATTTTTTTTGCGGATTTTTTGCGTTTTTTTCCGGAGCTTTCCAATGCAATAATATAGCGGGAAATCCTCAAAAAATCCACAAAATTAACGAACATGCTGCGTTTTTTTCCGCGATGTATTTTTATAGTGGAAAAAACGCAACATGTGCACAAAAATTGCAGAATGCTTAAAAAATGATGTAAGTGTTTCTTAAACAATTTTTCAGCGGAAAACCGCCAAAAACCGCAAAAAAAAAAACGCGAAAAATCCGGAACGTGCACATAGCCTTAAAATAGATCCTGTCAGCATGATTTTGTATTGTAAAGTAAAGTAATGGCTTAATGGTGCTGTAATACTGATTAAATTGATACCTTTGAAGACCGGAGACAGATGGAGGGGCCAGAGAATCACTGAAAGGGAGGAGACGACACATTATACAGTCGGACCCCTGTGCACCGAAATTAGGAGAAATGGTGATTAAAGGGAACCTGTCAGCAGGATTGTGCACAGTAACCTACAGACACTGTCAGGTCGGCACCGTTATACTGATTACAATGATACCTTGGTTGATGAAATCCATCCATCCAATTCTACTGACAGGTTCCCTTTAAAGAAGAACAACAAAGTGGATTTCTTCACCAAAGGTATCAATGTAATCAGTATTACAGCGACATTACAGACATGTCTTTACTTTACAAAAACTTGATTACAGGTTCTCTTTAAAATTTCTGGTTTCAGGATTATTTGGGTTGACCGACAGCACTTTAGCTCAGTAATAAAATTAATCATCAAAAATGCCAATTGCCTAATAATTGTGCACACGGTATATACTGTATATATATACTGTATATATATATATATATACATTTATTTAGTAACTTTCTAACAGACTGCTACTATTCCATTTTTTTCTGGATAAGTGACTGATCCTTTCCAGGCTGGTATATGAAGGTCAGATTGATCTCTGTGAGTTTCAATATATAGCACATAAAGGCATGTATTATCCATTATGTGAGCTGTGAATGGCTTGTTTAGGAATAGATCTCTGGATAACAAGGCAGATACAGTATGTAATAATCTGTGATGCACTGCGAGACCATGGAAATTGTATCTCTGCTGGAGCACAGGCTGGAATACAGAGAGCTGCATGAATGTAATGGTAAAGGAACCACACATATGTCTGTGAAGATTGATTTGTTCAGCTTTTAATGTATTTTCCTCAGCAACATATCATATATATTCAGGTAGAGCTTGGGAAGACATTGTGTCCAGCTGGGAGGCTTCGTGAGGTAATTTCAGATTACTAAATTGATGCTGGGGTTCTGCGGGTATGTACCTTATCATCAATAGATAGTGATGGGAAAGGATGATGTCTCTAGACGGAGAAATGTGAAAAGCGAAGGCTGCGAATGAATAGTACATGACGCTCAGTGCCTTTCATCAGCTGCATGCAGAATGATCCTCCTCCTCCTCGTTCCAGTCTATGTGTAATAAAACAGCCAGCCGGTCACGTGTTTTCTATTCAGCTCGGTCATTGTCTCTTCAGTCTACAGCAATTTCAACAGTTTGTGACCTATTTTTCAGATTCAGGAGAGGGATTAATATAAAGCTTGTATTACAAAATGGTGCATGCTATTTGAGTCTTCATTGTATTACTATACTATATGAGATGAAGACATGGAGAATGAATTGAATACATTGCATCTACTTCTTCAAAACTTAATTTGTGAAGATTTTAAGGACCACTGTAGCTCCAAAACATGGAAGGTATATGAATATTTCCATTGTAGTTTTCCACTCCTGGTTTTGGCTTACAAATACTGATGCAAACACTGGCCATATATTGGCATATAGCAGGCATATGTAAGAGAAATTAAGTTGATGTTATGTTACATTTCTGAGTTGTAGGATAACATTTATCAAAGGAAAGGACAATCTGGCTAACATGAGTTACAGATTCAGGTACTACCTTTGTAGTATGCACTATCTAAGGTCGCTATACACCTTACAGTTGGCTGAATAATGGTTTGGAGGGCAGCTATCTATCCTGACCTCCTTCATAAAAATAGACATTCGGGTGAGCATACACACATTCTTAATAAGTACAGGGGAATAAGCCACTGCCAGACACCTTTGGTTGCTTATATTGCATAACAACAAAGTACCCGGCAGGTGGAAACATAAAATGTCATTACACCCAACATTTGGTGGCAGGGGAGAATTGGCATACCTCCATATGCATACATGGTGGTTAGCCGAACATTTTTAAATATGAGTATTGGGAGAATGTCATATGGTCTGAAGAAACCAAAGTAGAACTGTTTGGTAGAAACAAAACTCGTCGTGTTTGGAGGAGACAGAATGCTGAGTTGCATCCAAAGAACACCATACCTACTGTGAAGCATGAGGGTGGCAACATCATGCTCTGGTCCTGTTTCTCTGCAAAGGGACCAGGACGACTGAGCTGTGTACATGAAAGAATGAATGGGGCCATGTACTGTGAGACTTTGAGTGCAATCCTCTTTCCTTCAGCAAGGGCATTGAAGATGAAGCGTGGATGGGTCTTTCAGCATGATAATAATTCCAAGCACCCCAGCAGGGCAACGAAGGAGTGGCTTTGTAAGAAGCATATGAAGGTCCAGGAGTGGCCTAGCCAGTCTCCAGATCTCAACCCCATAGAAAACCTTTGGAGGGAGTTGAAAGTCCATGTTGCCCAGGGACAGGCCCAAACATCCCTGCTCCAGAGGAGATCTGCATGGAGGAATGAGCCAACATACCACCAACAGTGTGTGCCAACCTTGTGAACACTTTCAGAAAACATTTAACCCCTGTCATTGCCAACAAAGGATATATAAAAAAATATTGAGATGAACTTTTGTTAATGACTAAATAAATATTTTCCACCATAATTTGCAAAATAAATCTTGCCAAATCAGACAAGGTGATTTTCTGGATTTGTTTTCTCATTTTGACTCTCATAGTTGTGGTCTACCTATGATGTCAATTACAGGCCTCTCTCATCTTTTTTAAGTGGGAGAACTTGCACAATTGGTGCCTGACTAAATACTTGCTCACTGCCTATGTAGAGTACAGCAGCTGATGGCAAATCATCATAACTGCTGCACTCTACATAGTTAAGTTGTGAGGTAGCAGCGCAAATGTCAAAGCAGACCTTGGCTGCTTTACTCAGCTTGTGGGATGCCGGTCCAGCACTACCTATTCCCCCCATCGCTCTAAGAAGAATCTTCAGAAGAAGCGGTTAGGGAAGTTGGGAGTAAAATTTTGTACCCCATAAAATTTGGTGCCTAGAGAACGACCATTGTGGCCCCCTATACCATTGATATACACACGCATTGAAACAGTACCCATACCATGTATTTTCCTGAAGCACTTTAGAGGTGTCACATAACATGACCACATCAGACAGTTACAATTGCTAGCCGAAGTTGCTTTGTTATATTACCAGAAAACAAGGAAAGACATTGAACACTCCATGCATCTTCTGGCAATTCTTACATCTCTTTTATGTAATGCTATATAGGACTGCCAGCATTTGTAACTTTAAACCCTAACCTGGGTCTGGCGTACACAATGAGATTCTGATATCAAAAGAAAGTGGATGAAAGTCAAAGCGAGTTTATTTATCAATTGTCGCTGCCAGCAATTCTATTCTTCCAAATATGAAAAAAGGCATAAAAAACATGAAAACACACAATGCTGCTAAAATCAATGATTTCCCCAATGATACGTAATAACACAAATCATTAAAAAAATTAATTAATTGACGCAGCTGGTCTTCATATCACAATGTGCTATCTATCTTACCTATCATACAGAATATTATCACTAGATAATGCACAAACAACATAACAATAGTTACATATCATATTGAGCCTCGCTACTTGCAAACAACAAGCCCCTTCTGGCCATGTGCTTAGTACAGCTCAATTTCGGAATTATTTCCAGAATATTTTAGCTGATGTGAATGTGCTCTCTTTTTTATACAGATAAGTGCTTTTATCACCCTCCATCATCATCATCATCATTACTAGTACTCTATATGCAGAAGGGGCTTTAGCATTCACTTTTTTCACGCACTTTTTAAAGCCAAAGCAAATGTAAAAGTAGCCATAACTGACTACGATTTCCTATAGCCTAACGAACAATTCTCCAATCCTGCGAGAGAACACTGGCTAAACCGTTTACTACACAATAAAAGAAATCAATTTTAATTCAACTGTTGTACAACACGGACCTAATTTATGTTAACAATTGAGAACGATGTTGGCAAAGCTGAAAATATTCACTGGTAAAGTTTGCAAATTTTTTTTTTGTAGATTAATTAAATATTTTATCTCTCACTGAATATTTAAAATCGCGAGGCGAGTTATTCCAAAGTAATTACGCATCATATCATAATACAGACAATCGAAGGGTTAATGTCGCTGTTCTACGTGCAGAATATTACCAGTAGTACTCACCCTTTCTCCGCTTCTCCTTCTCAGTGATCCATACGGTATTTTGAAGAAAAATCTGCGGGCCCTGCCCGGGGTCACGGCTGTCTGGATCACCATCCCTGTATGGGAGCCTGAGTCAGGCTGTTCGCTGGGGCTCTGCACAAAGGCTGGAGAAGCCCTTCCTGTGCAAAAGCTTGTAGACTCCTCCAGATTTCTCATATATCAAATGACGGAGCTGGTTTTACTTTAGAGACCTTTTCTTGAATCAAGATGTGGCTTGTCTGGAGGGTGGGAGGGGGAATAAAAACACAGTGCCTAAAAGCATGTTTTAAGTAGCAAATCTCTGACTTCCTCCAGTTCCCTCTGCATACTTTGCAGTGCAGGACAGCTTGGGATGGAGTAGTGCTTCCAGGGAGCGTGATCCAAAAATGTCAAAGTCACTTCTTCCAGCTACAGATGGTAACCAGGTCACTTGTCTAATCAGAGCTCTAACAGACTTATTCTACATCTGTCATGTGATCCCATGCCTTACACTCCATTGGTTTTCTGGTACAGTAAATCACATGACCATCTGAAAGGAATCTCTTTCGTATCACCATCTGGTGCCGTGATTAAATGCTAAATCCGACATACAGCTTTTTCTTTGGTTCGGGATGTGAAAGAAAAAAAAATCCTCTATATCTATAAATAGGAACACTGCATTACAAAAAAAATACTACCGGTCCAGCTTTTATCATATAGGAGAGTGAGCTAAGTATGGACACTGTTCCTAATATCTGATTAGTTTTATTAATTCTAATATATCAGATGGCCCATAGGTGTAATATCCAGGAGTGACATAAGGCAGCAATGCAGATACACTAATCCTCAATGGGGTTTACAATCTCATTTCTCTCTGAAGATGACACAGACTGATCATACACATTCTAGTTCAGAGGATCTTTCTCTGGCTTTGTGTACATGGCCGTATTTTCGGTCCTACTGTTATTCGGCAATGCAATCCACACTCAGACCATTGTTGGAGTCAGATTTTTTTTCCCGGACTAAGCCGGTTCAAGGAAAAAAATCACCGCAGTTAGATCCAATATTTGGATTGCAATCAGCTATGAAAGTCAATGGGTTGGTGGAAAACATCGGACCTCACTCGGATGACATCGGAGTGCAGTCCAATTTCTACGAACTAATAAAAAGGAGAAGACGGAGAATTTTTTTTCTCCATCTTCTCCTCATCCCAGAGAATTGAATCACAGTATGATCCAACTCAACTCCAATCAGAGTTTCATCAGAATGTGATTAATATAATTGACCCAATTTTCTCGAATGAAAGAATACATGGACGTCTGCACCTGCCCATATGTTGCGTCTTGGCTGCCTAATTTACGATAATATTTTGCACCAAAATAATGGCACACACATGATTAGACTAGTGAGGTTTGAAGAGTGTGAAACACATACTAAGTTGGGTGCATGGCATGTACAGCAGTTTTTTGAGATTTACCAAGTTATATAGATCTCGAATTTGGGCCTAAGGGTCTTACAAGGGGCTCATTTTGATTACTACTATAGAATGAAATAGGAAACAATGTCACACATGTAGCCCTGTCCGAAAGCTGAACTTTTCTAACTAATAGCAGATGATAGGAATCTACAATACTGCCTGCCGCCTGCCTAATTTAAGAAAAGGCTTTAGGAATGAGAAGTGCCCTATTTCATAGTTTGGTAGATTCTGGAATCTACTGAATGAAAAGTTATTGCCATTATCTGTGTTCCTCCACCTTTTCTTTAATAGATTAATGGTAAATATGTCCTCAATTATCACACTGAGAGTACTTGCATTTTTGGCCCTCTGGTACTTTGTTTCATATCCTGTTCCCACAAGCATGTTTTGCATAGGAAACTGATGTCTCTCGAGACTCACGAGCTCGGTTTTCGTTATAAGACTATATTTTGGTGGAAACTATCACGTTTCTTCTTAATGCTTGCCAGAGGAGACCATGCAACGCTACAAAAAATTGACAAAATGCATGTTTACCGTGAGTTGCGTCATATGTAGCCATGCAAAATTCCCACATCTGGCATTGAAATGGTTAAGGTCGCATTAGCCCGATGTGAGAAACCGTTTGGATAAAACAATCATTCCTTGTTCATAAGTGGTTCCATATGTCTGTAGACCCCTCCTCCCCTAAAAAAAGGCAGGAAAAGTTGTAAGCTTTTTTCTTTTTAATGTAGCTTACAAAGCCCCTTTATTGAGATATGGTTTCTTGTTACATTTCTAGACTGTACAGATATCTGAAGAGCATTTTTACTCAGATACTGGTGTACAATGAAATTTCGAGATGTAGTGATTTGTGGATTCAGAGAAAAGAGACCACACACTATGCTGCAGCTTATAGAAAGCAGTACAATATGTCTGTGTGATCTTTTTCCATTCAACCACAAAGACTTGTATGAAACGGATAAAAAAAATCAAGAAGAGATAAAAAAGACGTGATTAAATCTATAGAACATATATCTGTACAATTCTCATTTTAGAATCACAATTTTACACATCACAATGTTCATAAAAGTGCACAAAAGTGTCTAAAGCACAATAAAAATAGCTCAAATCATATATACTGTGCACTGCATTCCAAATTACTATGCAAATTGCAAGTGTCATAAAGATTTTTTTCTTTTTCAAATAAACCCATGGATGGAATTGTGTCTCAGGGTCTTTGGATAACTGAAATCAGTCTCAAACACCTGTGATAATTGGTTTGCCAGATGAGCCCAATTAAAAGAAAACTACTTAAGGCCGGTTTCACACGTCAGTGGCTCCGGTACGTGAGGTGACAGTTTCCTCACGTACCGGAGACACTGACACACGTAGACCCATAAAAATCAATGCATCTGTTCAGATGTCATTGATTTTTTGCGGACCGTGTCTCCGTGTGCCAAACACGGAGACATGTCAGTGTTCGTGGGAGCGCACGTATTACACGGACCCAATAGAGTCAATGGGTCCGTGTAAAACACGGACCTCACACGGACATTCTCCGTCTGGGGTCCGTGTGCGTGCAGGAGACAGCGCTACAGTAAGCGCTGTCCCCCCCACATGGTGCTGAAGCCGCCATTCATATTTTCCCTGCAGCAGCGTTTGCTGCAGAGAAAATATGAATAATAGTGTTTAAAATAAAGATCTATGTGTCCGCCGCCCCCCACCCCCTGTGCGCCCCCCCGCTGGTCAGAAAATACTTACCCGGGTCCCCCGTCGGCTGTCACTGCTTCCTGGTCTGGCCGCGGCTTACTGTATGCGGTCACGTGGGGCCGATCATTTACAATCATGAATAGTCGGCTCCGCCCCTATGGGAGGTGGAGCCACATATTCATGACTGTAAATGATCGGGCCCACGTGACCGCATACACTAGAAGCCGCGGCCAGACCAGGAAGGAGCGACAGCCGACGGGGGACCCGGGTAAGTATTTTCTGACCAGCGGGGGGGCGCACAGGGGGTGGGAGGGCGGCGGACACATAGATCTTTATTTTAAACACTATTATTCATATTTTCTCTGCAGCAAACGCTGCTGCAGGGAACATATGAATCGCGGCTTCAGCATGATGCAGAGTGGGTACCACACGCTCCGTGTGGTACCCACTCGCCATACGGGCGGCACACGTGTGCCGCACGTATGGCCTCCGTGAGTTCCCAGGCACACGGACACGGATAACTCCGGTACCGATTTATTCCGGTACCGGAATTATCTGGACGTGTGGGACAGCCCTAAGAAGGACGTTCCACATTATTAAGTAGGCAACAGGTTTCAGGCAATATTGGAAAGAGAATCCTTTTCTCTCTGCTGACAAAAGCATCAAATAATGCAATCCTTTGGAAAAGGTATGAAAGCATTACTGTAGATGTTTCACTAAAACATAAGCGTGATTGTCATACTGTGAAGAGATACATTGTTGCTGATGCAGAGCACAGACTGTATGCGCTTATAGTCAGCGGGATTCTTGCTTACTCTCTTCTATAGAATGTAAGCTCTTATGGTCAGCAGGATCCTCTCTCTCATATAGGATGTAAGCTCTTATGGTCAGTAGTGTCCTCTCTCTACTGTAGAATGTAAGCTCTTATGGTCAGCAGGATCCTCTCTCTCATATAGGATGTAAGCTCTTATGGTCAGCATGGTGCTCTCTCTACTGTAGAATGTAAGCTCTTATGGTCAGTAGTGTCCTCTCTCTACTGTAGAATGTAAGCTCTTATGGTCAGCAGGATCCTCTCTCTCATATAGGATGTAAGCTCTTATGGTCAGTAGTGTCCTCTCTCTACTGTAGAATGTAAGCTCTTATGGTCAGCAGGATCCTCTCTCTCATATAGGATGTAAGCTCTTATGGTCAGCATGGTGCTTTCTCTACTGTAGAATGTAAGCTCTTATGGTCAGTAGTGTCCTCTCTCTACTGTAGAATGTAAGCTCTTATGGTCATCAGCATCCTCTCTCTCATATAGGATGTAAGCTCTTATGGTCAGTAGTGTCCTCTCTCTACTGTAGAATGTAAGCTCTTATGGTCATCAGCATCCTCTCTCTCCTGTAGGATGTAAGCTCTTATGGTCAACAGGGTCCTCTCTCTACTGTAGAATGTAAGCTCTTATGGTCAGTAGTGTCCTCTCTCTCCTGTAGAATGTAAGCTCTTATGGTCAGCATGGTGCTTTCTCTACTGTAGAATGTAAGCTCTTATGGTCAGTAGTGTCCTCTCTCTACTGTAGAATGTAAGCTCTTATGGTCATCAGCATCCTCTCTCTCATATAGGATGTAAGCTCTTATGGTCAGTAGTGTCCTCTCTCTACTGTAGAATGTAAGCTCTTATGGTCATCAGCATCCTCTCTCTCCTGTAGGATGTAAGCTCTTATGGTCAACAGGGTCCTCTCTCTACTGTAGAATGTAAGCTCTTATGGTCAGTAGTGTCCTCTCTCTCCTGTAGAATGTAAGCTCTTATGGTCAGCATGGTGCTCTCTCTCCTGTAGAATGTAAGCTCTTATGGTCAGCAGGATCCTCTCTCTCCTGTAGAATGTAAGCTCTTATGGTCATCAGCATCCTCTCTCTCATATAGGATGTAAGCTCTTATGGTCAGTAGTGTCTTCTCTCCTGTAGAATGTAAGATCTTATGGTCAGCATGGTCCCCTCTCTCTCTCTCATGTAGAATGTAAGCTCTTATACTCAGCAGGGTCCTCTCTCTCCTGTAGAATGTAAGCTCTTATGGTCAGCAGGGTCTTCTCTCTCCTGTAGAATGTAAGATCTTATGTTCAGTATGGTGCTCTCTCTCTCCTGTAGAATGTAAGCTCTTATGGTCAGCAGGATCCTCTCTCTCCTATAGAATGAAAGCTCTTATGGTCAGCAGGGTCCTTTCCTGTAGAATGTAACCTCTTATGGTCAGCAGGGTCCTCTCTCTCCTGTAGAATGTAAGCTCGTATTGTCAGCAGGGCCCTCTCTCTATTGTAGAATGTACGCTCTTATCGTCAGCAGGGTCCTCTCTCTCCTGTAGAATGTAAGCTCTTATGTCAGCAGGGTCCTCTCTCTCCTGTAGAATGTAACCTCTCATGGTCAGCATGACTCAGCAGGGTCCTCTCTCTCCTGTAGAATGTAAGCTCTTATGGTCAGCAGGATCCTCTCTCTCCTGTAGAATGTAAGCTCTTATGGTCATCAGCATCCTCTCTCTCATATAGGATGTAAGCTCTTATGGTCAGTAGTGTCTTCTCTCCTGTAGAATGTAAGCTCTTATGGTCAGCAGGGTCCTCTCTCCTGTAGAATGTAAACTCTTATGGTCAGCAGGCTCCTCTCTCTCCTATAGAATGTAAGCTCTTATGGTCAGCAGGGTCCTCTCTCTCATATAGAGTGTAAACTCTTATGGTCAGCTGGGTCCTCTCTCTCCTGTAGAATGTAAACTCTTATGGTCAGCAGGATCCTCTCTCTCCTGTAGAATGCAAGCGCTTATGGTCAGCAGGGTCCTTTCTCTCCTGTAGAATGTAAGCTCTTATGGTCAGCAGGGTCCTTTCTCTCCTGTAGAATGTAAGCTCTTATGGTCAGCAGGGTCCTTTCCTGTAGAATGTAAACTCTTATGGTCAGCAGGCTCCTCTCTCTCCTATAGAATGTAAACTCTTATGGTCAGCAGGCTCCTCTCTCTCCTATAGAATGTAAGCTCTTATGGTCAGCAGGGTCCTTTCTCTCCTGTAGAATGTAAGCTCTTATGGTCAGCAGGGTCCTTTCTCTCCTGTAGAATGTAAGCTCTTATGTCAGCAGGGTCATTTCCTGTAGAATGTAAACTCTTATGGTCAGCAGGCTCCTCTCTCTCCTATAGAATGTAAACTCTTATGGTCAGCAGGCTCCTCTCTCTCCTATAGAATGTAAGCTCTTATGGTCAGCAGGGTCCTTTCTCTCCTGTAGAATGTAAGCTCTTATGGTCAGCAGGGTCCTTTCCTGTAGAATGTAAGCTCTTATGGTCAGCAGGGTCCTTTCCTGTAGAATGTAAGCTCTTATGGTCAGCAGTGTCCTTTCCTGTAGAATGTAAACTCTTATGGTCAGCAGGCTCCTCTCTCTCCTATAGAATGTAAACTCTTATGGTCAGCAGGGTCCTCTCTCTCCTATAGAATGTAAACTCTTATGGTCAGCAGGCTCCTCTCTCTCCTATAGAATGTAAGCTCTTATGGTCAGCAGGGTCCTCTCTCTCCTGTAGAATGTAAGCTCTTATGGTCAGCAGGGTCCTCTCTCTCCTGTAGAATGTAACCTCTTATGGTCAGCAGGGTCCTCTCTCTCCTGTAGAATGTAAGCTCTTATGGTCAGCAGGATCCTCTCTCTCCTGTAGAATGTAAGCTCTTATGGTCATCAGCATCCTCTCTCTCATATAGGATGTAAGCTCTTATGGTCAGTAGTGTCTTCTCTCCTGTAGAATGTAAGGTCTTATGGTCAGCAGGGTCCTCTCTCTCTACTGTAGAATGTAAGCTCTTATGGTCAGCAGGGTCCTCTCTCCTGTAGAATGTAAACTCTTATGGTCAGCAGGCTCCTCTCTCTCCTATAGAATGTAAGCTCTTATGGTCAGCAGGGTCCTCTCTCTCATATAGAGTGTAAACTCTTATCGTCAGCTGGGTCCTCTCTCTCCTGTAGAATGTAAACTCTTATGGTCAGCAGGCTCCTCTCTCTCCTATAGAATGTAAGCTCTTATGGTCAGCAGGGTCCTTTCTCTCCTGTAGAATGTAAGCTCTTATGGTCAGCAGGGTCCTTTCTCTCCTGTAGAATGTAAGCTCTTATGGTCAGCAGGCTCCTCTCTCTCCTGTAGAATGTAAGCTCTTATGGTCAGCAGGGTCCTTTCCTGTAGAATGTAAGCTCTTATGGTCAGCAGGGTCCTTTCCTGTAGAATGTAAGCTCTTATGGTCAGCAGTGTCCTTTCCTGTAGAATGTAAACTCTTATGGTCAGCAGGCTCCTCTCTCTCCTATAGAATGTAAACTCTTATGGTCAGCAGGGTCCTCTCTCTCCTATAGAATGTAAGCTCTTATGGTCAGCAGGGTCCTCTCTCTCCTATAGAATGTAAACTCTTATGGTCAGCAGGGTCCTCTCTCTCCTATAGAATGTAAGCTCTTATGGTCAGCAGGGTCCTTTCTGTCCTGTAGAATGTAAGCTCTTATGGTCAGCAGGGTCCTCTCTCTCCTGTAGAATGTAAGCTCTTATGGTCAGCAGGGTCCTTTCCTGTAGAATGTAAACTCTTATGGTCAGCAGGCTCCTCTCTCTCCTATAGAATGTAAGCTCTTATGGTCAGCAGGGTCCTCTCTCTCCTGTAGAATGTAAGCTCTTATGGTCAGCAGGGTCCTCTCTCTCCTGTAGAATGTAAGCTTTTATGGTCAGCAGGCTCCTCTCTCTCCTATAGAATGTAAGCTCTTATGGTCAGCAGGGTCCTCTCTCTCCTATAGAATGTAATCTCTTATGGTCAGCAGGCTCCTCTCTCTCCTATAGAATGTAAGCTCTTATGGTCAGCAGGCTCCTCTCTCTCCTATAGAATGTAAGCTCTTATGGTCAGCAGGGTCCTCTCTCTCCTGTAGAATGTAAGCTCTTATGGTCAGCAGGGTCCTCCCTCTCCTGTAGAATGTAAGCTCTTATGCTCAGTTTTAACAGCCAGCAGGGATCCTCTCCCTCACACTCTCTCATGTAAAGTATAAACTCAGTGAGTTTCTTTCTCACTCCTCTCTGACCCATTTATATTTTCTGAGCAATTAAAAGCTTTATAGTTTGGAGATTCATGCAAATGTATTAGCTGCAATTCAAATTTTGGGAAACAACTCAAATTTGAAATAGTCTGCTCAGCTCTATTGGAAATGTACGGTAATTTTTTTGATGCCCTCATGGACTCCAAACCGAAATGTGTGAAATAAGAACCAACAGACAACAATACAATTTGGCAATTCTGGAACTGATTCGGTTAACTAATGGCTGACGTTGTTGCTGTAGTGATCGTTTTGCAAGCTACAGTTTTTGGAATTTTTTGCAGTCTGCCATATGTACATGTTACTATTTCTATGGATGAGAACATCAATGGGTTGTCAGGTCTACTGGTGAAAATCGACTAGGTTGTATACATTTTACTTACAGTGACAGTGGAAAATGTATATTATGTGTCCAACTGTCCATTATTAATAATAGTATATGAAATCCTGAATGTACTTGTTTTCAGTTTCTATTTTGCTGTGGTCCACCACGGTGTGAAAGTGATGAAGTGCTTTTTTCTGAGTTACATGATACTAGTTGAGGTCACCCATAATGTTCCCACATAATGGCACACACCTGGTAAAATAAAACATAGAGGCCAGAGGCAGTGATTTCTTACTAACACACCAAGCTCAATCTAAAAAATGATTAACACATGCTGAGAGATAACCACGTAGCGACTGGAGGAGTCAATCTGATCCCATCATGAATTATTTAAGATGAACAAACAAGTTGAAACCAAACTATTACATTGCTATCTGATTTACTTTTTGTACCTGATTGTACTCTGGAAGTGTACATAACTTGGGGTAGGAAAGTACAGTTGAGGACACTAGCCTCACAAAGACAATATTGAAATTTGAAGGACACTCCTTATTGTGCCACCAATTATTGTTGGATGGCTGTTCTTTACTGGCATTCACTTTGGTTGTGCACTCTAAATTTAGATTTGGTTTGTACACTGTTCTCCATCTATATCCTTGCTAGAATCAAATTTGCCCTTCAGACTTTAGAGTAATTTATTTAATAAATTGAACATTTTGCTTCTTGGCTGTCTTGAGCCAAAACTTGTAACATTTTAGGTTGTGAAAAAGGCCTATATTAAACACAGGAGGTGCTTATTAGGAGGGGCATAGCCTATAATGGCCTGACAAAATTACTATCATTTATGTCACAAATTGGCAAAAATTATAGGAACATTCCTTGTCCGCTGGTATAGTATTGATTTTTTTTTGGGCATATGGACAGGTAAAAGATGAAACTAATTTATTTAGAGTCCTCTGTCTTTTAATAAATCTGTTGCCTTTTACACCAATGGATTTTTGATTATGACAGGCCTATGAAAAGCCAGTGTAAGGAGATGTTCCCGATTGTGTCAGGAATTGCATTAGCGCCTTTTTAGTGGGCACATGCCATACAAAGCTCACTCCATGGATGGTGATGGGATGCAATGGCATAGTACTAGGGCATTGAATACCTCTGCATGGGTACACGCACACTTTAAGTACTTTCTACGGATCTCTTGGCCGAAAAAACGCTGCATTAAAAAAAGCATGAAAAACGTTGCAAAAATTCAACGTGTGAACATGCCTTATGGCAGATTTTCCAAGTAACAAACCAAATAACTTTATTTCAAAGTTTTCCAATTTTAAAATCATTGTACGCATCAATTTTGTAGTTAGCAGCTATTTCAGGAATGTGATCAGCTGTACATAACATAAGGACAGTGACAGTAACAATGTTCTGGAATATGAAGAGAAATAAGCTATGCAGCTGAAATATTATAGGAATAATGGTAAGTCCACAGTCAGGAGCTGTTTGACAGCATCCCACCTGATTAACATTCAGCTGGCGCCAAGCGTGAGTTGTTTTTCTTAATTCTCGTATATTAAGCAGAGCTTGCCTAGAGGTATTGCCATGAATTCAGCGCTGCTAGACTCTTGCAACACCTGTCATAGGATCTTGATAATGCAGAGTGCGATCATGTATCTGCAATGAATGTAATTATTATTTATGGGGCAGGAATTTGTGAACCCCACACCTACTTTTTGACTGCCTGTACATAGAACTTAGGTCACTATGTCATACCAAATAACAAGTGCAATAACAATAACAACCAATATTACCAGAATCCCTAAGGAAAATGCCACGGTGTAAGTGCGAACAGAGCCTTACTTTATTTCTCTGCCTTAAAGATTACTTCTAACTTCACAGAAAAACAATTATAGGGCAGAAGTGTGCAAGGTAATCGGTTCTCTAACCCGTATCTTACTTTGTTTCTAAATGGCAGCACCGATCGCCCACTGTACGTGCCGTGGGCTGGTCACTCATACAGTATGACAGTCTACTAGGATTCTGTATAGAGTTAGAGGAAAATATTGGGAACATTCCAGCTCCTAAAATTTCAAAAAATTTTTTTTTTTTTAAACTTGAATCCACAGCACAGAGCAACGCGTTTTGAACACATGCAGCCGCAGAGCTCTGACAAAGAACCCCTGCGCGAGTTCGAAACACTCTCTACTGTGGATTCAACTTTTTTTTAATAAAATTTGTAATTAAACACTGGAATTGTAGGAGCTGGAATTTTCCTGTTTTTTCCTGTTAGCACATGTGTTGTCACACGGTTTCTCTGCTCCTGCATGCCATGGACTGAGGAGGTGAGCTGGTTTCTGAACTTCTTTTTCTCTCTTAGTTACAGAGCCAGTGCCGTAGAATGACCGGACAGTCAACAGTGCTGCCTGCAGTACTGGAGATGAGAGCCTAGATGACCGACGAGGATGCTTTGTCTCATAGATATGAGCAGTCTACAGCATGGACAGTATCCGGTTCGTGCTACTATATAAATGAAACATTTTGTTATACACGTTTTTTAGAAAAGCGATCAATGTGAAGACTCCTGCACTGCAATCAGTTTCTATGTATTCGAGGTATACTTAAAGTGGTTTAGAAGTTTTCTACAAACATGAAGTGCATTAGTTGTTCTGCTAATCCCTACCCATACCTTTGTGTTAAAAGGAACCTGACAGCAGATACGTGCTGCCCGATCCACGTACAGCATTTATCAGGCACTGGCTGTGTGATTTCAGCCAGGTATGTGTGACTGTGAAACACTGCAGCATTTCAGAGAACAACATACCTTAAAAGCTGCCAGGGACCAAGACGCATGGGAGACTAGCGCATATATAGGTAGAGACTTGTAAACCCAGGAGAGCGGGTGAGGAGAAGCCGTCAGGTAACCATCTATCTGACTAGCTGTCCAGTGGCTTTTCTCTGAAATGCCGCAGTGTTTCAGAGTCAAACAGACTTGACTGGAATCATACAGCCAGTGGTGGATACATGCTGCCCCTGGTTCAGGAAGCATGTATCAGCTGCCAGAATCCCTTAAAGGGAATCTGTCACCTCATTTTTCTGCTATGACCTGCAGCCACCGCCATTAGGGGTTTATCTACAGCATTCTGGAATGCTGTAGATAAGCCTCCAATGTAACCTGAAAGATAAGAAAAACAAGTTACATTATACTCACCCAGGGGCGGTCCCGGTTCGGGTCCGATGGGCGTCGCAGGTCCGGGTCCAGCGCCTCCCATCTTTATACGATGACGTCCTCTTCTTCGCTTCCTGCCATGGCTCCTGCGCAGGCGTACTGATTTGCCCTGTTGAGGGCAGCATAAATACTGCAGTGCGCAGGCGCTGGGCCTCTCTGACCTTTCCCGACGCCTGCGCACTGCAGTACTTTGCCCTGCCCTCAACAGGGCAGAGAATTACGCCTGTGCAGGAGCCACGACAGAAGCAAGGAAGAGGACGACATTGTATGAAGATGGGAGGCCCCGGACCGGGACCGCACCGGACCGCCCCTGGGTGAGTATAATCTAACTTGTTTTTCTTATCTTTCAGGTTACATTGGGGCTTATCTACAGCATTACAAAATGCTATAGATAAGCCCCTAATGGCGGTGGTTGCAGTTTATAGCGGCAAAATGAGGTGACAGATTCCCTTTAACTATATACAGATCTTCCACACAGCAGTTTTAGCTGTTACTGTGCCTGACTGTGACATTTTGGGAGACAGGTTGTCACTGATGCTGTTGTTTCCCATACAAAATTGATTTTTCAATGTCACAGCAAGGTGCAATTACCCAGATAACTCCTCATACTGATGTAGCAGCCTTCGTGCAGATGGCAGTGGCGTGCAATGCCAATAACATAGTGGGGTTGCCCATTCAGGTTGAATGGGAATGGCTGGACTGCGCAATAACAAGACTGGGGACTGCGCAAAAGCAAAGGACTGTGCAGAGCAGGTCTTAGCAGTCAGTCTATCATGTTGGCTATTACTACATCGGTATTTCAGCCTCCAGGACCTTTGTGACTGTCATACTGTGGGAAATATAGTAGTTTACTGAAGCCACACGGGAATTTGTAAGGCCTTAAAGGAGTTCTGCCTTCATATTTCACAATAAAAACTAACCTGAACACATGAAAAGATTATTATCAGGCTGGAAAATTGTCCAAATGGATTATAGACACATTCTCATATGGGAGATCAAGCTAATATGTTTTCAGTTTGTATTGTGAAAACTAGTGTCAGATTCTTTTTACTGGGTTAAAGGGAATCTGTCAGCAGGTGTTTCTCCCTCATCTGCGAGCAGCGTGATATAGGCAAAGAGACCCTGAATTCAACAATCTATCACTTAGATTACTGGGTGAAGCAGTTCTGACACAATCAGAGCTTTTACATTTGGCAATGAAGCAGAGCTGAGGAAGCTAACCCCGCCCACACCAGGCTTTATATACAATGTCTATAGACAGTGAGGCGCATATCACAGGAGGGGTGTGTCAGACCAGGATTCACAGCTGCGTGTGCCAGCAATGATAAGCTCAAAACAGTCATTGCAAGCAAGCAAAACCACAGAGCTTGAAAAGAGAGGCATTACTGAAATCAGTGTTTTAACCCCTGCCTCATGCTGTTTACAAACTATATAGCAAATACCTGCTGACAGATTCCCTTTAAGCACTCAAAGTAACAAAAGGTAATTCTTTCTGTGGCTGTCTACACATTTAGGTAATTTTGACCAAGGGTGCCCAAACTTTTACATACCACTGGAAAACACCAAGCGTAAAATCAACTTTAAACCCCCCTTCCCATATAATCTCATATACAAAGTTAAACAGTAGGTATATATAGTGGAATTTAGCGGAGTCTGGCATTTAGCTGTGCTCCCACAACCTGCTGACTTATAAAAACAGCACAAACTACTTGATGAGTGGAAAGCTATGACATGACGCTATATTAGACACAGCCACAATGGAAGAAAGGTCATATAAATTGTCAGCTGAGCTTAGCCCATTCATCAGCTCTTTTTCACTACAACTTTCATTGGTGCAGTTTTCTATTCATCTGCATACATTGTTCCCTGCACATTCTTTTTATTGATCTGTGTAGTATTCCCTTCTCTTGTGTTATATTATTGCCCTATTGTCCTTCACTCATAGTTCTGTATTGCCCTGGCTAGACAGTCATATGGATTATCCTAGGAAATAATACAGACAGAAAATCAGGGTATAGAGAGAACTGATTGTAAACTCAGCGAAACTAATGAAACCTCGACATTACAGGTTTAATTGACCATAATGTAATTGGTGCTGTCAACCCTGAATTGTAGGATTTTACAATTGTTTTACACACTTATTAATAAAGCCACATTTTATTTTCCTGTCATTCTTAAAAATAACTCTTTAGCCTTTACTTTTAAACATTAATGTACAGATAGATGAAGGGTCGGATTGGCCCATCGGAGAACCAGAGGATTCTCCTCTGGGCCCAGGCACTGACATCTGCAGGTATACAGGGCCGGCAGCTGCCTAGGGCCCCCGCTGCCCCAGGGGCCCCTAGCTAGTGGCGTGTCGCTAATAGCGGCATACTACGCAGCTGCTATGGGGCCCATGAATCAGGGGGGCCTGCCCGGCACCAGCGGTGGAATAGAGGGTGACAGGAGTCAGGAGCCGACTGCTATGGCTAAAGCCTGTGCCCACAGCTAAACAGAAATGAATATTCACACCTCTCCACACCAGGCAGACAACAGTGCAGCTGCTGAGACCAGAGCAGAGGCGGGATCAGCGGGGGAACGAGGAGGAGAGGTGAGTATTCTGTTTTGTTTTTTTATAGATATATATCAGTGAGTACTGATGGGCATAGTACTATGGAGAAGGCTACATTATATTCTATGGAGGGGGGTCTGCATTATACCCTATGAGGGGGTCTGCATTATACCCTATGAGTGGGTCTGCATTATACCCTATGAGGGGGTCTGCATTATACCCTATTAGGAGGTCTGCATTATGTCCTATGAGGGGGCTACATTATACCCTATGAGGGGGCTGTATTATACTCTGAGGTGTCACACTGCTGCAATGCAGGTAGGTGCAAGCTCCACTAGATGGCTATAGAGTGGAAGGAGGGCTGCACCTAGACAAAGCAGGCCTGTCATGCAGCAGAGAGGCTACAACTAGGTGGCAGCAGGAAAATCAAACAAGCCGATTCGATATAGTCAGTAGCACAGTACCAAAGGAATAGACAAAACACAGGGTCAGACAAGCCAAAGTTCATTAACAGTCAGGAGCGGATAAGCTGAAGACAGAAGTAGGTCAGGATACAAGCCAAGTCAAATTCAAATCCCCCGCCAAAACCACGCTGCACTGCTCATTGGTGAGCCACCCCTGGCCACGCGGTTTTGGTGGGGGATTCAAATCCCACGCGGCACCGCTCATTGGCTGAGCCGGCGGGGGATTTGAAGCCAGGGGCACTCAGCCAATGGCTTTGGTGGGAGATTTGACTCCCGCGCCGCTCAAAGCCGTATGGCACCGCTCATTGGCTGAGCTGCCGCCGACTGAGCCAATGAGCGGAGCAGGATTCAAATCCCCGCCAAAGCCGCGCAGCACCGCTCATTGGCTCAGCCGGTGTCACGCAGGATTTGAATCCCGCGCCGCTCATTGGCTGAGTGCCAGGTATAGGTAAGTATTAATGTAATTATTGTGCTAGTGCGGCCATTTGGCCGGCACTTTTCATGGGCAAAACAATAGGAAATATCTGCATTATTTGACACAGTCTGATGTACAGTATATACTACAGTGCAATATCTACACAAGCCCATCTCTTTGAGAAGACCACCATTTTATTCAGACCAGATTTCCTGTAACAGATTTTCAGTTATATCATATATGATTTATTTTTTCAACTTCTTTTGAGAAGAACACTCAGTAGATTTTGAGGTAGGGGATTATTTTGAAGTTTTAATTTGCCTTTAAAGCTGTGATTTGTAAATAAATGGCCACCCCTTCAGTACTGAATGCCAATATTCAAAGGTCCAATTCATCATGCTGTTTACGCCAGAATGTAAAACTGCGTCAAATGTCATAAATGCTTTAACGTTTTGTTATTTGTATTTATGCACGCTTTGTCCAGTGTAACCATTTTTTTTTCAAGTGGGTGGAGTTTTGCCTGGAGGGTTGTGGATGACCAGACAACAAATTCATCATAATTTATGCAACAAAAGTGGTGTAAATTCAGAATGAAATGTACTTCAGTCAACTGGAGTAACATTTCTTCAAGTAGTTCACAGAGGGTAAAATATGTGCCAAATTCATCAAAAGGCATAAGACTCTTAAAGGATCCTGTCACATTAGATAATTCTATTAAACTGCAGATATAGGGTTAATCTGCAGGTTAGCATTAGAAAGGTGCCCAGTTTTCGCAATGAAAATGCAGCTTCAGGGAGAAAACAAGGTTTATCCCTCCAAGGAGGTGCCAGCTTTGTTATATAGGCATGTGGGTGTGACTACAGTCATCGCTCGCAGGACTGTATGCAGTGCCTCTAAGCACACCTCAAACAACCGGCTCTCCTGTCAGTATAAGTGCTGGGGCATACTTACAGTCACAGCTAACACCTGTATGACTGAAAGCCAGCAGCTCCTGGGAAGGAATAAAGTCAATTTCCTCCTGGGAGGCACAGTTTCAGTGTCCGTGCACCTTTCTAATGGTATTAACCTGCAGATTCCTTATATGCACAGGTTAAAGGCGTTACGTGACACGACGGGTGCCTTTTGATGAATTTGACCCTCTGTTAATCAAGACTTGAGTGCGAAGCGCTAGTCTTGATGAAACGGTGCCTTTGTGCAGCTGAAAACTAGTTTTAGTATTACCTGATAATCCTGGGGCATTTGAAAATCATGACTTAAAGCAAATCAGGAAAACGCACACTTTCAAATATTACCATGAACCTCCATTAATGACATTGCAGACTTTTGTGTTTGATGCAATCGTAAGAGTAGCCAGCAGCAAGAAAGCTTTTACTAAGTTTTAAAACACATTTGCTGCATGTTGATAACTCATGCTCTGTGCAGTAAGCCATTGAGCCCATCCAATATCTGCTAGACATGTCATCGCACATTATACCATGGTGTGCACTGTGCATTTAAGTGACCCCCACTTTACTATATAGGATGTGTATTGCACAAAGGGCAAACATTATCTGCATTAAGGGCATGCCTCACAGACAACAAGTACAATGACTCCTGGAAGTGGAGGAAAATCCGACTACCTGGAGAGATTGTCAGATTGGAGATTGAGATTATATATATACATATATATATATATATATATATATATATATATATATAGCTAGGCATTAGCATGTGCCATCACTTCACCACAATGCCCACTGAAATGATTCCGAGGCTGACTTTTCCAACCAACATTAAATGTAAAGGCATGAGTAAAATGCCTCTTAATAGTAATAAATCTTTATGGCACATCATTAGGATCTTCACAGCGGAAATATGGCATTTGTTATCAGCCAGGAAACAACCATTATAATTTATACAGGGGTCTGGATTATAATGGTATGTCATGATACAAATATGTCTCATATAAATTTGAATTTACAAGCCATTTTGCAGAGACATTTATCCTGCTTCTAGAGACAGATGCATATTGTTGTTATTTTATGCTCTGCTCTCAGAACAAGTAAGTGGCTAGTGATTATTAAAGGGGTTGGTCACTTTATCTCAGTTACAACAGTTGTGATGGGGACATGATTTTATGTACATTTACTATCGGTGGCGTCACTTGAGTCTGATGGACCCCTATGAAAGATTTGGACTGGGCCTCCCCTCCTGGTATGTCTATATATGCCCTCCATCCTGGTACATATATAGCCCCCATCCTGGTATATGTCCTTTATACTGGGCCCCATCCTAGTATATATATCTCCCATCCTGGTATGCGTCCCTTATCCCACCTGAGCCTAATCCTGGTATATGTCCCTTATCCTGGGCCCCATCATGGTAATATGTCCCTTATTCTGGTATATATGTCCCTTATCCTGGGCCCCATCTTGCTAATAGGTCCCTTATCCTGGTATATGTGCCTTATCCTGGGCCCCATGCTAGTATATGTCCCCCGTTCTACCGCTGTTCTTTAGTGCGTAGAAAAAAAACAAAACAATTATACTCACGTTCCCTTTGCTACCCCGCTATGCCGCACCCCCTTCTGAAGCCCTTCAGCGTGCAAGCGATGGTAGCGCATAACATCACTGCCATGTGTACCCAGTTATGTGTACAATGATGTCAGCTACCGATCTCTGATTGGCCAGCAGCATACATTGCCGCACACAGACCTGATGGGTCTGTGTGCAGCAATACACCTCATCTGGATGTGCGTCCGAGGACGCACATCCTGTTGAAGTTTATGCTGATGTCTACAGGCCCCAACCCGCACGGGCCCGGTCACAACCTCTGCGACCACGATTGTTACTCCCCTATTTACTATTGTCTAGGGATGACAGGTTCTTCTCCTGCTCTTGTTAGTGCAGCTTTTTTTCATAGACAGCAAAGCTCTCCAAGCCACAAAATGGCTGCTGATAGAGGAGCATGTGACCAGACCTGTGTATCCGCCTCCTCCCACTGGAAAACACTGCAAATGGAATGCTGTTTTCCTATTGGAGGAGACTTATGGATATGTCTCGTCACATGCAACTCCACCAGCAGCCATTTTATGGACTAGATACCCATGCAGACTGTGAGGAATCCTTCACTACCAAGTGCAGGAGGAGAACCTATCATACTTACACAATAAACGTACATAAAATCGTGTCACCAACACTTCAATTAAAGTAAAGATAAAGTGGCCAACACCTTTAAAACAGCCTTTTGCTTGGGATTCTATAGATGATGAGACATAGTTATATAGAAAACACCTTATTATGCTTCTTTCTAAGGAGAAAGCATACGCCCCCCCCAACAAAAAAAAATCAAGTTAAACTGAAACTAAACATGAAATTCTTGGTTTGAAAATATTTTGCAGCACAGGCACATTTATTTGGTGAGAGGGGAATATACGGACACCTTTGGCACCGGCTTATCAAGTGCAACATCCCCATTGCTCTTTTTCCTGACATCTGACATGAGAGGAGAGTCAAGAGGCCCACATAGACATTAGAATATAATGTGTCGTACAGTATTTGAGACATTATTATATTAATATATTAATATCCCTGTCATCTTCCTGTTTTTTTTCTATTGCCCTGTGGTTATACCATGCTGCTATACATATTGAAGTCCAACAGGAACTAGATGTTAAAGAAAAGAAGTCAGATCCAATAATGCTATTATATTAGCCAGCAGATATAGAGTTAATCTGCAGGTTAATAGCATTAAAGAGGTGCCCGGCTGACGTACTGATATTGCGCTACTTTGGGAGAAAATGAACTTTATCCCTCCTGGGAGTCACCAGCTTTCAGTCATGAAGGCGTGCCCAGAGTAATTGCAGTTACTCATCACAACACTGACAGCGGCAGCTGTAAACGCCCCCCCCAGCACTGATTGACAGCCAGCACTTCAGTGCAACAGCATAAAGCCGGCTGTCAGTTAGTGTCGGGGCACGTTTACAGTAACAGCTCTCAGAGCTGTGAGCAGTGACTGTCACTGCGCCGGCACGTCTTTTTGACTGAAAGTTAATTTTCTTCCAGGTGCCAGACTCTCATTACCGAGGCCAGGTACTTCCATAATGCTATTAACCTACATATTAACCCTATATTTGAAGGTTAATAGTGTTATTGGAGATGACAAATTCACTTTAATGCTTACATTTTTTTCATGAACTAGTTAGCCCAGGATTAACGTCAGAAAATTGTTTTCAATTTCACTGTAAATCAACGGATCAAAACCCCTGGAGTTGTCCATTATCCATTATATTCAAATTTTCATTTTCATACCCTCTGGTAAAGAGCAAAAAAATAAAAGTCCATTCTCAGGGATAAATATAAAAATACTACTCAATAGGTGACATTTTATAATAAATATACACAGTAATGGGGGTGATATATGAGACTATAGCCCCCTGTAGGTGTTAATTACTTTATATTAACCAATGCTATTTCCCATATCTAATTACATCATTACTCAATAGAACAGAATGAATTAAAAAGAACAGCATGCTGAAAGCTAGAAGGAAGGTCATAAGAAAATAGCGTACTCCATCACAGTATCAATATACTGTATATATGATGAAAAATACATTTTCCTGCTGACAAATTTTGCATTACAGAGATGAGAAGGATATTAATTTTGAAGAAATGAAAAAGAAATTATTCTAAAAATGAATAAAACACTACAACAGATTAATTAATCCTGTCTAATATACTGTATAGACAAGGAAAACAGTCCAGGTACTCTATAGATGTGCCAAATTTATCACAGTGATTGGAATACTCTGTATGATAAATTTATTGCATCTTTATAAATATACTAGATGGTGGCCCGATTCTAACGTATCGGGTATTCTAGAATATGCATGTCCACGTAGTATATTGCACAGCCCACGTAGTATATTGCCGAGCCACATAGCATATTGGCCAGTCACGTAGCATATTGCCCAGTGATGTAGTATATTGCCCAGTGACGTAGTATATTGCTTAGCCACGTAGTATATTGCCCAGTAACATAGTATATTGCCCAGTGATGTAGTATACAGCACAGTGCCACGTAGTATATTGCACAGCGACGTAGTATACAGCACAGAGCCACATAGTATATTGCCCAGCCACGTAGCATATTGGCCAGTCACGTAGTATATTGGCCAGCTACGTAGTATATTGTCCAGCCACGTAGTATATTGCCCAAACACGTAGTATATTGCACAGCGACGTAGTATACAGCACAGAGCCACGTAGTATATTGCACAGCGACGTAGTATACAGCACAGAGCCATGTAGTATATTGCCCAGTTACGTAGTATATTGCCCAGTGATGTAGTATATTGCCCAGCCACGTAGTATATTGGCCAGTCACGTAGTATATTGGCCAGTCACGTAGTATATTGCCCAGCTACGTAGTATATTGCCCAGCCACGTATGTCACAGGTTAAAAAATAAAAAATAAACATATACTCACCTTCCAGGGCCCCTTGTAGTCCTGTCGCCTCCTTCTCGCGCAGGTGTGACGTCACGGCAGGTCCTTCTCGCGCCGGACCTGTGATGATGTCGCGGTTACATGACCGTGACGTCATGGCAGGTCCTTCTCGCCGACCATCCTTGCTACCGGAACCTGCCCCTTGCATGGAGCGGTCACCGGAGCGTCGTGAGGAGCGGGAAAGGTGAATAAATAATGATTTTTTATTTTTTTTATTAGTTTTAACATTAGATGTTTTTACTATTGACGCTGCATAGGCAGCATCAATAGTAAAAACTTGGTCACACAGGGTTAATAGCGGCGGTAACGGAGTGAGTTACTAGCGGCATAACGTGGTCTGTTACCGCCGGCATTAACCCTGTGTGAGCGGTGACTGGAGGGGAGTATGGAGCGGGCATCGGGCACTAACTGCAGGGGACTAATAGGGAGTAGGGAGGGACTAATCGGACTGTGGCCGTCGCTGATTGGTCGCGGCAGCCATGACAGGCAGCTGGCGAGACCAATCAGCGACTTGGATTCCATGACAGACAGAGACCGCGACCAATGAATATCCATGACAGAAAGAAAGACAGACAGAAAGACGGAAGTGACCCTTAGACAATTATATAGTAGATTAGATACTTTTGTCTTGCTGTACACCAATGAATGTTTGCCAGATATTAAACTAATATTTTGTGCCAACGCTTTTGTGCAATTAAGTGCACATTGTTGAGGCACAAAGTGTCAAAAGCACACAGTTACAATAAAAATCATTCCTTTCATATTGCTAATTAAGTTTGAGCAATATGTACAATATTTCTGCTGTTTGGAGTAAACCAGTGAAAGCAGAACAAGTGGCTTCCTCAAATTCAACATAAAAATTAACTTTTAATGACCATTGCAACTTCAGTTATTCAATATCGTGAAAAGTATCCTTCATAGGAGAATATATTTGTAAATCAGGTGTTGTCTCAAGCACACATGATGCAACTACACAAAAAGACAAACCAGTCATGAGGAAACACATCAAATACCTAGATTGGTTATGGGATTGGTGACTATCATTTTTTATTGCATTTTACAAAGACAAAATTGTCTTGCACAAACAAGGGAAAGGATAGACAATGATTATATAGGCACTGTATGTTCCTAGAAATACAGATGGAAACATAGTGTCACGCTCGCACCCAGACTGGTTGGCGCGGGCGTGCGGTGGTGTCGCCCCACTGGACCACAGACCAAACTTCCCTGGAAGGGGCGTAACTAAGTAGCTTCCTAGGTGTTCGCTGGAGCCTCTGATGGTGAGGTCAGACTTGTGCAATAGGAAGCTACCAGGTACCACTCCAGGGTGGTGCCTGGCTGTGGCTGCTGATCCCACCAGGGAACGGAGCATAGACAGGCAAGTGGGCACGGCTGGCACTCTGGCAGACAGGCGGGCACGGCTGGGACACAGGCAGGCAGACAGACGGGTACAACAGAGACACTGGCAGGTAGGCGGCACGGCTGGCTCTCTGGAAGGCAGGCAGGTATGGCTGGATCTCAGGCAGGTCATGCGGACAAGACCGGTACGCTGGACGAACCGGTAGGGACCGGTCTGCAGGCAGGTGTGTAAGACCGGTAAGAACCTATTCAGACAGGAGGACTTAAGAATAGGTAGAGAAAGACCGCAAGAGTGGATGCAGAGCGAAAGCACAGGAGCTAGAGCCAAGAACAGAAACGGAGGAGACGGAGCCAAGCACAGAAACGCAGGAGGCGGAGCCAAGAGCAGGAGGCAGAACCAAGCACAGAAACGCAGGAGGCGGAGCCAAATGCAGAAATGCAGGAGGCGGAGCCAAGAGCTGGAGGCGGAGCCAAGTGCAGAAATGTGG